>NC_061508.1:22775336-22811696 GCF_022539505.1 Lolium rigidum
GCAAAGCTGAGCAGTTACGTATTGCAGCAGAAAAGGGAACAATTTTAATTTTATAATGTCACCATCTATATCTTTATACTTTTGCATTTCACATAGTTCAACAAAATTATTGAGATGGGCAGCAAGCATCATCGTAACTAACACCGGAAAATTGCTCTCGCATAACAAGATTAAGTAAAGCGAGGTTTAATTTCAAAGAATTCTGATGTAGTAGCAGGTGGAGCAATAGGTGTGCATAAGAAATCATTATTATTTGTGCTAGTGAAATCACACAACTTAGTATTTTCAGGGTTGGCCATTTTAGCAATAAAGCAACTAGATAAAGTAAATGCAAGTAAACTAATTTTTTTGTGTTTTTGATATAGCAAACAAGACAGTAAATAAAGTAAAGCTAGCAACTATTTTTTTTGTGTTTTGATATAAGTGCAGCAAACAAAGTAGTAAATAAAATAAAGCAAGACAAAAACAAAGTAAAGAGATTGAGAAGTGGAGATTCCCCTTGCAGCGTGTCTTGATCTCCCCGGCAACGGCGCCAGAAAAAGAGCTTGATGGCGTGTATTTCACACGTTCGTTGGGCAACCCCAAGAGGAAGGTATGATGCGCACAGCAGCAAGTTTTCCCTCGGAAAGAAACCAAGGTTTATCGAACCAGGAGGAGCCAAGAAGCACGTTGAAGGTTGATGGCGGCGGGATGTAGTGCGGCGCAACACCGGAGATTCCGGCGCCAACGTGGAACCCGCACAACACAACCAAAGTACTTTGCCCCAACGAAACAGGTGAGGTTGTCAATCTCACCGGCTTGCTGTAACAAAGGATTAACCGTATTGTGTGGAAGATGATTGTTTGCGAGAGAAAATAGTAAAACAAGTATTGCAGCAGATTTGTATTTCGAGTATTAAAGAATGGACCGGGGTCCACAGTTCACTAGAGGTGTCTCTCCCATAAGATAAAAGCATGTTGGGTGAACAAATTACAGTCGGGCAATTGACAAATAGAGAGAGCATAACAATGCACATACATGACATGATAAGTATAGTGAGATTTAATTGGGCATTACGACAAAGTACATAGACCGCCATCCAACCGCATCTATGCCTAAAAAGTCCACCTTCAGAGTTATCGTCCGAACCCCCTCCAGCATTAAGTTGCTAAACAACGGACAATTGCATTAAGTATGGTGCGTAATGTAATCAACAACTACATCCTCGGACATAGCGCCAATGTTTTATCCCTAGTGGCAACAGCACAACACAACCTTAGAACTTTCTCATCATCGTCCCAGTGTCAATGCGGGCATGAACCCACTATCGAGCATAAGTACTCCCTCTTGGAGTTAAAAGTAAAAACTTGGCCAGAGCCTCTACTAGAAACGGAGAGCATGCAAGATCATAAACAACACATGTATAATAACTTGATAATTAACATGACATAGTATTCTCTATCCATCGGATCCCGACAAACACAACATATAGAATTACATATAGATGATCTTGATCATGTTAGGCAGCTCACAAGATCCGACAATGATAGCACAATGAGGAGAAGACAACCATCTAGCTACTGCTATGGACCCATAGTCCAGGGGTAGACTACTCACTCATCACTCCGGAGGCGACCATGGCGGTGTAGAGTCCTCCGGGAGATGAATCCCCTCTCCGGCGGAGGTGCCGGAGGCGATCTCCTGGATCCCCCGAGATGGGATCGGCGGCGACGGCGTCTCGGTAAGGTTTTCCGTATCGTGGCTCTCGGTACCGGGGGTTTCGTCACGGAGGCTTTAAGTAGGCGGAAGGGCAAGTCAAGAGGCGGCACGGGGGCCCACACCATAGGCCGGCGCGGCCAGGGGTGGGGCCGCGCCGCCCTAGGGTTTGGCCACCCCGTGGCCCCTCTTCGTCTCGTCTTCGGACTTCTGGAAGCTTCGTGGAAAAATAGGCCCCTGGGCTTTGATTTCGCCCAATTCCGAGAATATTTCGTTACTAGGATTTCTGAAACCAAAAACAGCAGCAAACAGCAACTGGCACTTCGGCATCTTGTTAATAGGTTAGTTCCAGAAAATGCACGAATATGACATAAAGTGTGCATAAAACATGTAGGTATCATCAATAATATGGCATAGAACATAAGAAATTATCGATACGTCGGAGACGTATCAAGTGCCAACCCCACCTAGGTGACAGTGAACCATGACAGCCATGAGTGCCACCTCCAAAAAGCAACCACAGACCCACGACCCTCTATGGACCAGGATGGCCCATGTCGGACCCATATTTGTCGATGACGGGCCGCTGTCCCATCTCCACCATGCGGAATCCTTCGCGAGAGCCTTGCAGCACCGCTCCGCCGATGAATTGGGCACCATCTCCACAAGGAAGAAAGTATCTTGTCACCTATGGGGAATGCCCCGTGGCTGCCCTTGACGGTTGGGCTTCGCCTGTCGACCTCTCAACAATATGAGGGGAGGGAAATTGCAGGAAGTTGTCATAGTTATATCCTGGTACATGAGCAGAGGAGTTCTCGAACATTTCACCCTCATCTTCAATGATCATGTTGTGCAAGATGATGAAACATTTTACTATTTGCCAAAGCACCTTCGGCTTCCAACACTCAGCAGTGCCTTTGATTATGCCAAATCTCTTCTGAAGCATACCAAAAGTACACTCGGCATCCTTCGTCTACACGGTGGTGCCGGTCAAATTTGCAAACGAAAACAAATTTTGCCAACAAAATCGGCTAGAAATTCTCACCTAGCCTCTAGGTTGAACACCTGATGGGCGAAGGAGGTGATGAGGGTGGCCGGACGGACGTTGGATGGGGCAGAGGGAGGCGTCGAGGGCGACGGTCATGGCCTTCTAACTTCGGTTAGGTGCCTCTCTTACCGATTTTTATTCCTCTAACTGGTTTTTGAGATCGGTTAGAGATACCCTAAATTTAATAATAAAGTTGGCATGTTCCCTAAAAAGACAGGAAATCCGTATCAGTATTAAGTTTGGATTGCCCGCGGTTCGCCATATTTTGCCTCGGAGACGGAAAGCTTTGCCGCTCCACGCCTGTATGCTCTATACAGATCGTGACGGCGGTCTCTCCTCGGCCATACGATCGAAGTCCATCGGTCCATACTCCAGAGTCGTCACCTCGAGCGAATCACCGCCCCGCCCTCGAGTTCAGTATGGGTAACGACGTCGCAACTACTCGTGGTGTCGGAGAAGAAACGATCCGGATCACCGTCATGACAATAACCGGCAAGGTGCTCGCCCTCGACGTCCGGAGCACGGACACCATGGGCCACGTCAAAACGATGATCGGCGGGAAGCTTCGCGTGCCTCCGCCCCGGCAGCGCCTCGTCTTCGACGGGAAGGTGCTGGGAGACGACGGGCGCTCCCTCGCGGACTGCGGCGTCGGGAAGGAGGCCTTCCTCCACCTCGCCATCCGCCGTGGCCGTCCCGTATGGGTGGAGGTCTTCGTCAAGGTGCGCACACAACGTCTGAGACTCACTACAGCATCTTTGCTCGTTCTGTCGTTTCTTGTTTTTAGCTTTCCAGCATTTTTTTTTTTTTTGTCTTTCCGGCATTCTTGCACGATTTCCTGGTGACAAGTTTATCTCCTGACCAAACAGCTGCTGTCATGGCCCTGCAATGGAGGCAAATGGGATTAGGGATGGTGTGGAAATGGCTTGGGAGATGAGACAAATCTGTAGACCATTGAAACTGACTCTCAGACGCTCTCGGCTCTTCACGACGTGGAACGAGGACAATTTTGCTCGTTCGGAGGTGGCTCCTATCAGGCTATCCTTACGGGGACTCGGAGCTCAGCAAAAACTGCTAAAGTGCTAATCTCTCTTTTATCCACTCTTGTAGTCACATAACTACTAATGTATCTTCTTGTAAACTGGCTGAAAGATGATGTTAATCTGGATGTCACTAGTAAGAGGTCACACAGCTGCAATGGTCCGTCGCACATGATAAATGTTATATCAAAATTTTGGATTGTAAAATGAAAATAAATTTAATACTTGATTGTTTGAACTTGATTTAAAATTCACAAGAAATTAAAATATTTTAAAGTTATTTAAAAGTAATTTCTAAAATGGTGCTTTCAAAGATTTTTAAAGTATTTTCAAATCAAACATATTTTGACTTTCAAGGTTTTCAAATCCTTATTGAATTTTTATTTGAGAACACAAAACCCTAGAAGTTCTCTACTTGCAAAATATTGCCCAAGTAGTCATATTGGCCAAAGTGCATATAGTTACTATTTTACTATTCTACTAACAGATATTAAATAGTTTTTTTGTGAAACACAGTACAGACGTAGACACTCACATATACGTAAATACACTCACCCCTATGAACGCACGCACGCACACACACCCTACCCCTGTGAGCACCTCGGAAAGACTGCGTCCAAGAAATTTCATCCGACTGGTCTTGAGATTGACGAAGTCACCACATGCGTCTCGCTATTGACGGAAACCTCGCCTCCCATTGAAAAATATTTCGCCTTCAACGAGACACCAAAGTGTTAAACCTGGGGTTTAAACTCCGGTGAGCTGAGGTGCCACTGCCCTCCTAACCACCCAACCACAGGTTGGTTCTCGATATTAAGTAGAATCATTATTATTCTAAAACAATATTTTAAATTTTCCAAATCTTTAAAATTTTGTTTGATTCCCTTTGAAGACCTAAAATCATTGCTGGAAATGAGATACACGAAAGAAAAAATGAAAGGATTTAGAAAGGGAAGTGACCGCCAGGCAAACTCAAAATGAGTCGGCCAAGCCAGCCATCAGCACACGCACGCGAGCAGCGTAGCACCAGCAGCACTTGGTCTCCTCCAACTTCTCGATGCCCACGATGCTGTGCACGAAACTGACCTTGTCATCCATGATCTGCACCTCCCGAGCGCCGTCCTTAAATCCACATGCCTTCCTCTCACTTCGCCCACGAATTCATCGCATACAAAGGGTCTCCATCCCCCGAATTCGTCGCGTACAAGTCAGGGCATGCACAATAGGGGCGCGTCGCGTACAAGTCAGGGCATGTACAATGGGGGCGCTCTCAGACGCGGATCTGTTTTGACAAGCATCGGACGCTACACCAAGAATGAGAAAAAAAGGAAGAAAAAATCCAACAGAAACTTACGAGACTCAACAAACTTTTCCTAATTAGCGCCTACTTCCTTTTCCAGCGTTGGAGAGACCGAACGCTAGTTTGTTTCGTGACCTGCCATTAGAGCCCCTGATACGCCTAGCGTTGAGGAGTGGGCGCTTACATGATTTCTCAATTTAGTGATTTTTATTTCTTTTCACGTAAGCGTTTTGATTAGCGGCTAGCGTTGTATATGCTCTAACAAGCTCTACTACGAGAAGTTTTGTCTGTCTTTAGTGATGGAGTGGTGAGGATGACGGCGCGCCATCGACTCGCCCTAATGTTGTAATCATCGCTAGGTGGTGGAATTTTTGCAGAAAAAAAGATCATGGAACTTTTTTTTGCAGGGAAATAGAGAGCTCTTTATTCCTTAATAACGGATCCCGCCTGCTCAGCCAGAAGAGTCACGACAAGGAATTCTAGTGGTAAATCTAGCCAACTACTCGTCATCGTCAGAGTGCAGGCATGCTTTGCACAGAGATGGGCAGAGAGATTAGCATTTCTAGGAACATGATGGATAACAAAAGAAACAAAAACAAAAAACTACTAGCTAGCTCTCCAATTTCTGAAAGAATTGGTGTCACAGCCGAACGAGAACCGTGACGAGAGTTCCAGAGGTTTACAACCTCCACGTAACCACTCTTTTGAAACCTCGAAGCCGAGCGACGATAACACCATCCCGTAGAGAGAGGGCTTCAGCAACAAGAGGGTCATTAACACATGAAACCTTTTTTTTTGCGAGGATTAACACATGGAACCTTTTTTGTGTGCATGGATTAACACATGGAACCTACGCAACTGATAAAAACGTGAATGCTACGTATAAGACAGATGTATCAAAGGAAAGGAAAATATCCATACGAGATAGAACTAGGAAATAATGTAACGAAACCTACCCATTTAAATTGTTTCCTCGATCTTGTGAACCGACGTACGTAGGTCTAGAATCACCGTGCCTAAATAACCGACGATTCTCGTTAGCATGTCTCAAAGAAAAGAACAGGTCATCCTTTTCCACGAGATTTTCCCTGTGTCTCAAAGAGCCAGCGATGGAAGAGATGAGTAACCCGACGGCGCAGTCCGAGTCAGTCGGGCTGGCGGCGCTGTCTGCCGGGCTCGCGAGGTGCCTGGCCGAGGCGAACGCGGACAGCAACCTGGTGTTCTCGCCGCTGTCCATCTACACGGCGCTCGCCCTACTAGCCGTCGGCACCCGGGGCACCACCAAGGACGAGATCCTCAGCGTCCTCGGCGCGCGGTCGCGCCGCCAGCTCAGGAAGTTCGTCTCCCGCGTGGCGCAGGACGCGCTCATGGACCAGTCCGGCTCCGGCGGTCCGCGCATCGCGTTGGCGTGCGGTGTGTGGAGCGACCTCAGGTGCCCGCTGAAGGCCGCCTACCGCAGCACCGTCGTGCACAGGTTCAAGGCCGAGGCGAGAAACGTCGACTTCATCTTCAACGGGGAGGCGGCACGGGGTCAGATCAACGCGTGGGTCGCGCAGGCCACGAGCAATCTCATCGATTCTGTCTTCGGTCCAGAATCAATAACACCGCTTACCCGCGTCGTGCTCGCCAACGCCATATACTTCAAGGGCAAGTGGGCTGAGCCCTTCAACAAGAAGTGCACCAGGAACGGGCCTTTCTACCGGCTGAACGGCAGCGACGTCGACGTGCCCTTCATGGAGAGCGGCTCGTCCCAATTCATCGCCGTGCACGACGGGTTCAAGGTTCTCAAACTTCGATACCAGATGACACAAGAGCAAGGTAATCCCTCCGGCCACGGTACGAGTATGTATTGATGCTTTCAATCTTTCTCTTATATACATTTTTCTCCTACATTGACAGGCCATGCGAAGGTGGCCTCTGATCACAAGAAGCGTAAGGTGTCCTGGGAATCTGATAGTCACAATCATACACAGTTCTCTATGTGCATCTTCCTCCCCGATGCCCGCGACGGCCTGCCGGGCCTGATTGACACAATAGAAAACCAGCATGGCTTCCTACACGAGCACCTGCCCAAGAAGAAGGTCAAAGTCAACAAGCTCCAGTTGCCCAGGTTTAAGTTGTCTTTCCAAAGCAGCATCGTTACCATTCTCAGGAAGCTGGGGCTTGAATTGCCTTTCAGTGATGAAGCGAATCTGTCTCGCATGGTAGAGCGCAGCTCGAAGTTGGTCGTGGACGAGGTGATCCACAAGGCAGGTAAACGAGGAAGGAACCGAAGCTGCGGCTATCACCGTGGTACAAATACGTGAGCGCTGTGCGAGCTGGCCCCGACCACCTCCGGGAGTGGATTTTGTAGCTAACCATCCGTTTGCATACTTCATAGTGGAGGAGGTGACCGATGCAGTTGTCTTCGCAGGGCATGTCCTCGACCCATCGAGAGAGAACTAGGCCGTCTCCAACTCGTGATCTTGTTTTGATTACGATTAATTTGGATCCCCGGAGGTGTAATAGTGACGTTTTCATGCTACATTTTTATTAGTATTATATCATAGCCTTATCATCTTTGCGTTTGAAGCATGGCTTTCGTTAGGGTTTTACGGTGCTATACATATTGGTGCGTCCTGTTTCAGAGTTGTATCATAGTAATTAGCAATCTGCCCTAACAAACTAGAACTAGATCATCAGGTTTTTATCTCCTCTCCCCCCTGCGCCAGCGGCGCCGCGCCGGGGCCCAGCCACCCCCGCCGCCGTCTCCCTCCCTAGGGCGCCCTCCTCCCCCGCCGTCGTCGCCGGAAGCGCTGCCAGGCAAAGCCCTGCAGCGTGGCGGCGGCGGCGGCCTATCCTCTTGCCCCCACGATCGGAGGGCACGGCGGCGGTGTCCGCTAGGCCTTTCCTTGATGCGGCGGCGCAGGGAGGCGACGACTGTGGTGTCGATCTGCAGGCGGCGGGCGGCGGCGGGCGGCGGCGGTGAGGATCGGGTCCAGTCTAGGTCCGTTGGGCCGGGGCGGGCGTCGATCTGCCTGTCGTGGCTCTGCCTCCTCGGCAGTGAGGCGCTCGTGGGCATCCCTCGCGTCATGAGGAAACCTGGGCAGCAACCCCGGGCATGGTGGTGGTGGTCATCTTCTTCGTTGGAGGTGGTCGGCCAGGCTGGTAGTCCTGTGTGGGGGATCATGGGATCTCACACAGGTTTCCGGCAATGGTGATCTAGTCCGGGGTGTCATGGTGGCCGGTGAAAACTGAGCCTCGACCTCGGTCTTGGCGGATGATGGCGGCGGCGGTCGACGTCGTTACCTTGTCGAAGGCGTCATCTTTGCCCGTCTTGGCACTACACTCGGCGAGTTGGGGATGCGCGGCTGCCGGTGAAAACCATGCTCCGACCTCTGTTGGCGGACGATGGCGACGTGTCGCGTCGCTACCTTCTTGAAGGCATCGTCGTCGCAGTCTGCGGTCTCTCACTCGTGCTGCTCCGGGGGAAACCCTAGGTCCGGGTCTCCCGGATCGGACGATGGTGGTGCGCCCTGCATCGTTCTACCTCTTGGGGCATCGTTTTTGGAGCAGCTGCTGGATTGGAGTGGTGTTCATCTACCACATTGTTGGCGCTGAGTCTCAGTGGCATGGTGCTGCAGGGTATCGATGACAGATGCGGGATGATGTATACGTGCAGGATGGTGGAGCCGTCTGGCGTCATGGTGGCATCGACGGCATGTCTTGCAAGGTTAATGCGATGATCTCTCTTGAAGATGGAGTGGAGGAAGACGGCGGGAGAAACTTCTGTGGCGTGTGCGTTGGCGTGCACTGAGAGTCTGTTTGACTGGATGTGCTTCTCACCTGACTGGATGTAGAGCATCTCCACCGGCAGCCCCGATAGCATTTTGGGGGCCGGCATCGAAAATGGGCTCGCATCGGCGCGCCCCAAAAAGCGCTAGTGCAATTTCGAGCCCAATAGAAGCATCGGTAACCCCGTGTTGTCCCCTTCGTGAAGGGCGTGAATCGGTCGCACCGGCGCCTCGCGGCACGTCGGTTTTCGCGGCTGGTGCCGCCTTGGCAGCGATAGGAGGCGACGGTTTACGTTGGAAACAACGCGGGAAGGTTAGTCGTCAGCGTTAATGGTCTCCCGCGCGAAAACTGAAGCGGAAACGATAGCGGCGACTGACCACGCGGCGTCCACCCACCTCCCCCACGCGCCTTCAATGCGCGTCCGCCGCCTCCCTTAAAACCCCATCGGCGCACCTCTCTTCTTCCCCATCTTCCAACCCTACCCGCCGCCACCGCCATTGTCGCATACACCCATCGACGCAAACACCCCACCGACTCGATGGTAAACAACGACGAGGCCGGCGGCAGCGGCGGCGGCGCGCTCCGCTTGCTGCAACTAACATATGATGAGGTAGACGTTTTGTACTGGCAGCGCATCCTCATGCCAGTACAATACAAGCTGTCGCACGGGTGGCATATTTCCAACGCCGGCTTTGTCGTGCTGCCACCGACTGGACCAGAGATGCGCTCTCTCATCACCGAGCGGCGGAAGCACATGACACCGACGGACATAAACCTACCGCCGAATGCTCTCAACAGCCCGGGGTGGCCGCGGTGCTTCGAAGAGGAGCGCACCATCGAGCTCGTGCGGTTAGCCGGCCTCGCGAACGGCCGTTTCAACCGCGTGGGTCGTCGTGCCTGGTGGCTCGGCCAAACATCGACGCCACTCTGTAGGAGTACGGCTACCGCCAACGCGTCCGTGGCAACCGCCCGCGCATCCCGCTCTACTACCCGCAAGCGGACTACATGGCGCCGATGGTGCCGCCTCTATAGAGGCTACCGGCAAGGACGACAGCTTCTGCGAGCTCACGCACCGGATCATCGATCGTCGGCGACCGCACGCGCTCGGTCTCACACGCGCCTCCTTCGGGTGGCGTCGTCATCCACGACGGAGCGAGTTGCGCGTCTTCAGATCCGGCCCGTCGGACGACGGGGTCGGTCCAATGCCGTCGCCTCAACGAGGAGGACGCCGCGGGCTCGCCACCACTTCCGCCGACAAAGAGGCAATGGTGGGAGATGGAGGCAGAGGTGCAGGCGGCCCTCCGTGGCTGCGACGACCCGTAGGAATTTCCCGGGCAACACTTCATCGTCGGCCGCTCCGTCGAGGAGGACTACCGGCAGATGACGCTAGACCCGCGGCGGTGTGGTCCGCCAGGGACCACAGCGCGAACTTCGTCAACCTCGCTGGACCTTCCGAGCAGCCTGCGCCAAAGGAGGAGGAGGAGGAGGACTAGTCCTTCGGCTCGTTTCGCTTTTTAAATGGCATTTACATTTGAATTTCTATTGGCGGCTGCCAATGGGGGGCACCGGTGTGGAAACAGCATCCTCAAATAAAGGATGCTCCGACGGCGCCCCCATATGGCAGTGCTGACGTCTATTTGAAGGGCCACCAGTGCTCCCATACGACAGTGTCGACGCCCCTACCAGCGCATATTTGGGGGCCGTCGGTGGAGATGCTCTTACTCCGGTTTTAATCAGCTTGTTTGAGGGAACATATTTGTGAATTACATGATTGCACCCTCAAAGAAAAATGCTAGGTGATCAACCAATGCAGCATCAAAAGAGTAAGTTTTAATCAGTTCATCTCTATTGCCATAAGAACAGCTCAAGTGAGCAACACTGTTCGTTGCCAGCTCACAAACGAGAACCGTGCGTGCCATTCGACACCTCAAACCCGAGGCTCGCCGCCGTCACCGGCTTCAGCAAGCTCTCCGGACCGGCTTCGATCACCTCCACCAGCCGCGGCCAGAGCCTGGTTCCGCCGACGAACCAGGAACCATCCCCAGTCGGGCAGGGCACGACCGTGACAGAGGCCGACCCCAGCCGGCCATGCCGAAGCCACGGTACGACCAGCCTCGGCTTCCCGAATCCCAAATCCCCGTCGATGGTGAACGGCAGCAGCCCCGAGATGACCAGCGCCGGGCTGCCGAGGCCGAGGTTCACCGCCTCCGTCCACTTCCCGCCGTCCTTGTACGCCGCCTTGTTCTCCTCCACCCAGTCCACCAGCTCCTGGAACCTATCCCTGGTCATCACCGCCGCGATGGCCGCGCGCACGGCACCGGCCACGTCGTGCAGCGGCGCGCGCAGCAGGTCCGCCACGCTCGCCTCCCGGGACGTGTAGGTGACCACGTTCCCCACGTACATGTCCAGCGCGCCGTCCGACGGCTCGACGCACTTCCGGCCGTCAACGATCCACGCCATCCGGCAGCAGGGGTCGGACTCGCCGACGGCGCGCGCCAGGAGTTTCCAGACGTGCGCGCACAGCGCCACGAAGCGGGAGGTGCGGCGGCGGCCGCCGGCCGAGGCCGCCTGCTGGAGCTCCACGAGGTCCGCCGCGTCGATGCGGTACAGGCGCCGCTCGATGGCCGCGGCCAGGAGGGGGTTGATCATGGTCTCCGGCGTGAACCGCGCGAACTCGGCGTCCAGCGCCGGGCTATACCGCGGCGGCGAGCGCGGGGCGAGCAGGGACCGGTCGATGCGAGGCTCGCGGGAGAGGCCGCCGCCGCCGGTGCGGACCATCTCCGCGAGGCTGTTGAGCAGGAGGATGAACGCCCTGCCGTCGGCGAGGAGGTGGTTGGTGGCGACGGTCAGCGAGAAGCCCCCGCACGCGAACCGGACCAGCTGGATTGACATGGGGAGGCCCGCGTCGAAGGGGATCTGGATGAGGCCCAGCGACCGGTCGACGCGCGCGAAGTCGACGGCGGCGAGGGGCACCGCGGCGTCGGCGACGACGAGCTCGGCCCCGGCGTTGCTGCAGGCGACCTGGGGGATGTTGGTCGCCGGGTCGCGGACGACGCGGCCCGCGAAGGGGGAGAAGCGGGAGAGGTAGGCCGGCAGGGCGGCGCGGACGGCGGAGAGCACGGCGTCGAGGCCGCACGGCGGGGGGCCATAGATGCAGACGAGCCAGATGGGGAACGGCCCCAGGACGAGGTCGAGGTTGGAGACGGCGTGGACGGCGGGGAAGTCCGGCGGCGGGTGCGAGGCCTGAACCAGTGTCCGGGACGCAATCTTGAGGTCAAAGTGCTCCAGCGGCATTTCGCCGAGCAGCTGGAGCGCGCGGCCAAGCTAGTGGGTGCGAGGTGACTCGGACCTGGAGATTTTGGTCGGAAGTGCGACGATCTCCGTACTTGTCGAGCGGTCGACCTCATCAGCGGAAGGAATATGAAGAACCTAGCACTATCATATATATTGTCCTCGCCTTCATCTTCTCTACGTCTCCATCTCCAACGCCAGCGGTTACGTTGGCGAAACATTCATGATACGGTGTTTGTTTGGCCTTTTTTGGTTTTTTAGCTTTGGCTTATAAGCCAAGAAGCCTATAAATCTAGGTCCTGTTTGTTTGAAGCTGGGACTGAGAACTTTTTACTTTTGGATCTTGCATAGATGCTCAGCCAAACACCTAACTTCTAGGTATGGGCTTCTACAAGCACTTCTCACATTTACACTTGAAGCCCATAAGCACGTCCCGGGGTACTTCCCGCAGCTTTCTGTGGCTTCTCACTTACAAATAGCAGTCCAAAAGTTTGTGTTATCCCCCATCGCTTCTTTAGCCCAAAATGATATATTTTTGCAACTTGAGAAAAAATTCAGATTCTTAGTTAATTAATATTTTATAGTAAAATATTTTTAAATAGAAAATAATAAGGAAAATAATATTTTTGTTATTATTAAATAATAAGGAAAATAATATTTTTGTTATTATTTTCTATTTTACATTTGACCAGTCAACCAATCGTCCTGGATGCAGTTCGCCAAACAGCAATGTTACACTTGACCAGCCATCCAGCTCCAGCTGGATGCAGTTTGCCAAACAGTAATTTTACATTTGACCAGCCATCCAGCTCCAGCTGCTTCTGAGATCTTACCAGTTCCAGCTGCTTTTCGTTCAGCTGCAGCCCAAACAAACAGGTACCTAAATAGGTGCTTTTTTGGCTTTTAGATTTTAGGCTTCTGCAGAAGTTTAAATAGATGCTTTTCTGGCTTTTAGAGCAGAAGTCTAAAATCCAAAAGCCAAAAAGCCAAAGAAAGCTCAAACAAATCTCTTCGTGTACACAGACAATAATCAGTAAGATAGTATCCGTCCGATCCGATTAGATCTGCACTGTTCATTTAGGCAAGGTTGGAAGACAAAGAATTACCAAAGGAATTTTGGGTGGTTGATTTTGTCCGGTATTTTTTCCCTTTCACAAGATTTCATAGGAACATATACATCAGCCCAGAGCACGTTTTTATTGAAATGCTAGCGGTAGAGCTGCTAAATCCATTGATTACACAAAATTTTAGCATGAGAACTGATTTTGTTCAACAAAAATCCCATGTTGAGCCCGTGTGGCACTGTCGGAGCCTCCGCTCCTTGATGCCTCACGCGCACCGTGCTCCTCCGCCTCGCCTTTCCCCATGCTAGCTTCAGCCTGGCTCGTCTCGATGCCTGCCAAGGGGCAGCTCTGCCTCTCCGGCACGTAGACGGACACAAGTCACCCAAAATAATCATCAAAATTTGTTGTTGTTTGTGTCCTCAAATCATTATCCGACGTCCAGAACAAACTCCAACGCAGTTTGGCACCCTCCCACCCCCTCGATTTTTTTTTGCAAATCAACCAGTAGTCCCAATTTTTCCCACTTAAATTGAAGGGGTATATACTTTAGCCCCAACATTTCCATTATTTACAAAAAATGCCACTGTGGTGATTTCCCCTAGGGTAGAGGGTATTGCAACTAAAATCGTCAACCGACCGATATGTCCAAAACGTATCTACTTTCCCGAACATTTTTGCTATTGTTTGCCCTCTAATTTGTGTGTTTTGAATACAACTAACACAGATTAACGCTGTTTTCAGCAGAATTGCCTTGGTGTCTCGTTTTTGTGCAAAAATCCAACTTTCAGGAAAATTCCCGGAAAATATCGCAAAGTCTATATTTGACCCGAAGACTCACAGAGCCAGAAGACGAGACGGAGGGGGCCCACGAGGGGCCCGCACCTACTCTAGGCGCGGTCCAGGCTTCGCCGCGCCTAGGGGTGGTCTGGCCGACTCAGCCACCCCCTCGACCTCTCCTTCGGACTATATTAAGCCTCTGACCTGAAAATACCGGGGGTTCGACGTTTTTCCAGAAATAGTTCCGCTGCTCCACCGCCATCAGAAACTCCAATCGGGATCAGAAACTCCGTTCTGGGACCCTGCCAGGACGGGGAATTGGAGGAGATCATCGCCATCTCCATCACCGACACCTCTCCATCAACCATCCATGATTCCCCCATCCATGTGTGAGTAATTCTGCGTTGTAGGCTGTAGGGGATGATAGAAATTGGATGAGATTGTTCATGTAATAGCAATAAGATAGTTAGAGGCATAATGCCTAGGATCCGTTGTTAGTATTTATGACATTATTGCAACTTGTTATGCTTAATGCTTGTCACTTTGGGCCCGAGTGCCATGATCTCAGATTCGAACATATTATTGATTCATGAGGATAATTTTTTTATCATACCTGCAAGTTGTATACACATATCATTGTCCGGAACCTGAGGCCCCAAAGTGCGAATAATTGGGATACCCGGAGGGGATGGCTGTGATGTGAGGATCACGTGTGTTCATGGAGTGTTAATGCTTTGCTCCGGTACTCTATTAAAAGGAGTACCTTAATTAGCACTAGATTCCCTTGGGGCCCCGGTGCAAACGGGCTGGTAGGACAAAAGATGTCGTGCAAATTTATCCTTGCGAGCACGTACGACTAAATAGGAACACACGCCTATGATTATTTTATACTAGGATGTTTTTATCATTGTTACCTGCAAATGCTTATGTCTTGCCTATTATATGAATTATCTTATCCATGCAGCGCCCGTTCATCCATCCATGTGTCTACAGTATTTTAATCCTGCTGTCTACTGCAATCATCGCTATTGCTATTTTTATTTCATTACTGTTGTTACTTCACTGCTACCACTGCTATAAAATTGTTACTAGTGATAAACTGTTGCGAGCAAGTCTATTTCCAGGTGCATCTGAATTGACAACTCAGCTGTTAAAGCTTCTAAATATTCATTGGCTCCCCTTGTGTCGAATCAATAAATTTGCGTTTTACTTCCCTCGAAGACTGTTGTGATCCCCTATACTTGTGGGTCAGGGTGACATAGACATCCAACTAAACCCTAGTCTACAACCCTAGTTTTCATAATCGTCGAGTACTTTTCTGCTGAAACCTTCGAGATCTACTTGCCCTCTACTTCCAACTAAACCCTAGTCTACAACCCGTAGGCATTGATAAGTTAATCCCTTGTCAATTGGCGCCGTCTGTGGGAATTAGAGGCGTCAAGGATCTGATCTCGATGGCACGTTCAAGATCGTCGACTTCATCAACTGCAAGCAACACAATGGATCGAGGTAAACAGATCGCAACTGGTCCTGTCGATTTTATTCCTCACCCGCCCTTCCGTTTGGATGCATATGCGTATCTGGAGGAGCCTATGGAGATGACGTTCGGTAGGTTCTACTTTCGCGTCGAGAAAGAGGGAGCGTATCGTTTCAAAATTCCGATTTCGTCGGGATCGTCGACGGTCGATTCCGATTTTTCGAACTCAACATCGTCAATCGAGTCAGGCGAAGAAGAGACTTCATCGCCACGCTTCATCAGCACCAGGGCAAGCGAAAAGCTCGCCAAGTTCTTCAGCGACATGTCCTTCGAGTCATCCGCGGACTCCTATATAAGCGATGACTCGAGCAGCGTCGACAGCTTCGACTTCATCGACAAATCCACTACGGTGGGCAAGGTCTTCACCAATCTTTATGATGGTGTCACCAAACATAGCACAGATCTTAATACAAGATACCATCAGATTTATGTCATCGGAGAGCCAAGCCGTGATCAGGAGGAAACATCTGAGGCTTTCGACGATTTGGGAAATCCATACATCGATCCCTCAGATTTACGACGAGGTCTAGGCAGCAAATATGTCGGACCTGAGCCTAGAGATAGAGTTCAACTCCCGCAAGCAGCATGGGATAGAGCCGCAAGAGCTATGGATGGCTCAGAACCAATGGCCACAACAGCCACGCCAGAAGAGTTGCAAGCATATCAATATAGACTCGCACGAACTGCAAGGGAGTTGGAAAAACAAACAGCTGCTCTGAACAGAAGAAAGGAGGCAGCCTCCGCGTCAAGCAGGCGAAGAGCGGAGTTAAGTCGACAATCCGGAACTTCGGGAGATAGCCACAGGGAAGCTCGGAACAGAGCAAGATCGAGGCTGCAAAACATACCTGAAGGAGAAAGAGAGCACTTGGTTCAAAACCTCGACATGTCTTTTATGTCGATAGACACGAGAGGGAACATCATCCCCAAGACACCGTAAGCTGGGTATATGGCGACACAGGCCTTTATCCTTGCATCCAGGCCACCTCCAGGAGATCCAAGGGAGGCACTATACAACATGGCAATGGCAGGAGTCGGAGCCATGGGGACGGCGTTTGCATCAACACCTCCCGAAGGAACAGCAAGGCAAAATAGTCCACGACCTGGCGGCGCAGCAAGCAAGCAGCTCTTGAAGGGACAAGTGGAGCAAGAGACACGAGCAGCGCAAACAAGGGTGGACAGAGCACGACAAAGTAGAAGAGAACATCGGCATTCCCCAGAACTAAACGACGAGGACATGTGCGGTTTACCATGCTTTACAAGGAGAGTCCGAAAAACTCGAGTCCCTTCGGGACTCAAGTTGCCCGATAGTTTCAAGAAATTTGAAGGCCTGCAAGATCCAGAAGATTGGTTAGTCGATTACCTAGAGACAGTGAAGCTCACAGGAGGCACCAGAGCAACCGCTATGCAAAGTATTCAGATACACCTAAGTGGAGCCGCGCGATCCTGGATAAAGAAACTTCCTTCAGGATCTATCGACGAATTGGGACAGTTTTGAGGACGTATTCGTCAAGAACTTCCGGTCCACCTGCAAAAAACCTGCATCGTTAGAGGAATTGAGGTCGTGTCGACAAAAGCCAGATGAACCAATGAGAAAGTATATCCAAAGATGGAATTTCTCTTCTTAAAGGCTGCAAGCCTACTCGGCCAGCCAAGGGGCTCAAAGGGGCAACCTTCGTAGGACGTTGGATCGGCTCTGAACAGTAAAAATCTCCTCCCACTTTTCACTTCAGCCGTTGGATGAAGTAAAAAACCTTTCCCACCCGTTTAGCTTCTAAAAGCGTCCATGACGCATGGGACCAGCTATGTGCGGGACCCGACGGCGAGAGGCAGACACGCCCGATTTTTCGGTCGCGTTCTTTTTCCTCTCCACATGGCAGGGGTGAAACCCTAGATCGCTGCTCCAATCCCCTCATTTCCTGCCCAATCCCCGTTTCTCGTATCTCCTCCAGTCCTCCTCTCCAATGGTGGCGCGCCGCATCTCCTTGGGATGGAGCCAGACGGGACGGCCACGGTGGCAGGAGACCGCACGAAGGCGGGCGGCGGCACGGAGAGTGGTGGCCGCGCGACGCCTCGCCGCGCCTTGAGAAGCCGTCCACAACCGGCTCCTGGCGGAGCTCGCTCGCGCCGGAGCCGGAGGTCGCCTGCCCGATCTCTGGTAGAGCTCGCCCGCGCCGGCCCCTGGCAAAGGGAGCCCGCGCCACCGTGGCGTCCCTGGCGGCGGTGCATCTAGGGGAAAGGCGCTCGAGCGCCGGCGGCGGCAGGGAGCAGCGACGTCGGTGGCTAGAGGAGGCAGGGATCAGCGAGTACGACGGCTGGACGCAGCAGCCGCGGTGACAGGCCGCGCGTGGCGGCGCATCTGGTGGAACTGGTCGGAGTTGGAGCAGACAACGCAGGAAGGTCGGGGAGGGACCAGGAGAAGGCACGCGAGGCTGGGCTGGCCTGGTTCGTGGCCGACACCAGCCACAACTAGGGTTTCGTCGTTGTCCTTGGCAGGCGGTGGTCGGCGGCGACGGGAGACGCCTCAGGTCTGGGGGAGCCATGGCTAGCCCCAACCCGTTTCTCTCTTATTAACCTGGAACTGCTACTTTGGTCCATCTCTTCCTCCTGCTCAACAGCTGAAGCACACACAGAACCGTTCTGCCAGAACGCCTGCCTATTTGCCTCTCAAGAAGGTGTACACTGCTCTCCTTTTCCTGATATTTGCCTCATTCTTCAAGTGCCCTGCTCCTAGAGCTTCTAATCTTTGTTTGTGCACACTTGTTTTCTCTATGCCTACAAGGTGGTTGATGAAATTCCAAGAAGGATCTGGGGATGGATTGATCTAGGCAATCCATGTGATTTACAACCAGCTTCAAATCATCAGCAACTTCCCAGGTGTATGTAGTGTTTTGTTCCCTTTTCGTCTTATTTTGTGGTATTTCCTTCCCCTTGCCGCTGCAACTGGTTCCATATACAATGTTGTCTCTTATTTCTTGTATTGATTTTATTGGAATTAACTCATACTTATGATCCTATAAATAGAGACGCAGAAGATAGATGAGTTAGGGAAAAACATCGAGAGATACATTTTCTATCTATTTTGAAAATTCTTAGCTGTCTGGAAGTGATAGTTTTGAGTTCTCTGTGCTGGTTATACAGATAATGGTTCCAGAGTTCTTCTATTCTTGTTAATCGGCGGTGGCAGTAGGTGGATCACGGTGGTTGCATCTGATGGACGGCGGTGGCCGCCAAGCAACCGGCGGTAGGTACAAGCTCGTGTTGTCATGGTAGCGCAGCGTGGCCGCATAGTTAGTATTGTATCTATTGAAAATTGTGTGCCTGTGATATATTTCCATAAAGTGACGTTCTGCCGTTTAAAGGCTGCTTGTGAAATTTTCAAGAAATCCCACCCTTACTTGAGTTTGTTCCAAAAAAAAATGTTTTTTGTTGTCCTAGATAGTTACCTCTTGCTTACTAAGTTGAAGGTTGGTTATGGTGTGGCTTAGCTTCTTTCATTTGTTTCCCGGGTCAACATATTATGTAGGATAAGAAAATCTAGAGCAATTTTTAGTTGGCTTATGGTTCAGTTTATAAAGGATGTCAAACTAATGGTTCTAGATTTGTTCTCTGCAATTAATAAACATATAATAACAGAATATATGGGAAATAGGCATTCTCTGAATTGTTATTGAGGTATATTTTTAGGTGGGATCCTTGCTCCTCTGTACTTGCACAAAAGGCGAGTAATCAGAACCCATGGAAAATATATTTTTACCGTTATTTATTTACATCTGAAGTTGTTCAGTTTCACTTGGGCATGATATTTGCAGAATAAAAAGTTACTCAAAATTCCTGCTTTTGGGTACTTTTCTTATTTTTTTTAGATCTATTTGATGTCCCAATGCTATACTATGTGCAGATGTGGAACTGGTTCCATATACAATGATGTCTCTTATTTCTTGTATTGATTTTATTGGAATTAACTCATACTTATGATCCTATAAATAGAGACGCAGAAGATAGATGAGTTAGGGAGACACATCGAGAGATACATTTTCTATCTATTTTGAAAATTCTTAGCTGTCTGGAAGTGATAGTTTTGAGTTCTCCGTGTTGGTTATACAGATAATGGTTCCAGAGTTCTTCTATTCTTGTTAATCTACTAAAAATTTGCAAGTATTTCTACTGAAAAGTCAATGTCCGACATTACCGGGACTTCACCTGCCGGTGAGGCAAAATCGTATACGACTCCAAAATGGATTGAGAGCATGCAGCAGATGCCAAGTGTGATTTTATTGTACTTTGCCTTCTGCACTTATGAACTGAAGTTTCTGTTTCTACAAACAATTATTCGGTATGTTTTGTTTCGATTCTAGATGATCATGTCATAATCCAACCTAGATGTCCTTTTATTGATTCGCTATATGTAAACTGGGTATTATACAGGAGCAATTTTGTTACTCTAAATCACTCTGAATATTTTGATCTGCTGGTATTATTATATAGGACCTGATTGGGTATTGCTCTGTGTAGGGCTGCATCATGTGAAGGTGGAGCTGGCGTCGTCGTAGGCATAGTTGTACGCTGCCTCCCAGGTTGAGCGTGGCTGCTCACTGGCAACCAGGACGCGACGGCGGCGAAGATCTAGGTAATTTTTCTAAAATTTTATGGTACTGCGCATTCAGGGAAGAATAGGATGTGAGGAAGCTAGATTGTCTTTCTTTGTTTGTGTCGGTGGCCCATGGATCTGTTTTGCCGCGAAATATAGTATCATTATTACTTCACATGTATTTTTTTACAGAGATTGATAATTCCTCAGGACCATACCTTTTCGGGAGAGCAAAATTCTTAATCCTAACTAAGACAAGCATTCCAATTGTTCATAAATGAATACTGTGTCATTGCAATGCGTGATATAAAATTTATTGCGTACCTTGCAGGAATAAAGCACTTCCCTAGCTCTCGTCTACTTCCCTAGCTCTCGTCTGATCCCTTTCACCAATGTTTACTTTCAGTACGTTGGAAGAATAAAACACCAGGATGTGCCCGCGTTGGCGGCAAAGAACATGGGGGTTGTGGTCTGCGGTTGCAGTTCAGCCTGCTTAGCAAGGCAGCAATGGATCCTTCTTTGCCTAGAAATGGCCAATTCTGTATGTAACGTGTTAATTTCTTTTGCTTGATACTTTAATAACCCCTAACTCTTGGTACGGAGTAGTCTTTTCCCTTGTATGCGACTTTCTGACCATTATTTTCCGGCTTGACATATTTTTCACTTCTAGAGCAATACATTGCTAGCATCTTTAGATGCTATAATATGTATGAGTAGATGTGGTCTTTTAAGTTATTAAATCTCTCCATTATAACATGATATCTTCTTTTCTTTACAGGTCAAGACATCATTTCCAAATATAGAGTATTCTGTCCATCCAAATTCGTGCATCTAGCCAAGCAATTTTTGATGTTGCTTTGAGCTAGCTGCATGGTTTAGAGATGGTTCTTCATTTCGGCTTCTCTTCATTTCTGGCTTGTACTGGCTGCTTCTTTCAGAGCTTATATGTGATTTTCCCTCTTTTCAAATTTATCTCTGAACCTACTAATTTGTTTGATGGTAGATGCGAGCGCCATATAGACACTCCAGTGTCCTCGTCATTCTAAATGCTTTGGGGGTGTTACCGTCTGTTTAATCCATTTATTGTTCGCATGAAGGCTTGCACAACTCTTTGTGGTCATTGCCTTCGAAGACGGCACGAGAGCAGGCCGTCCACCGCTGACAACTGGAGGACGGCCTGCTCTCGTGTGGTTTCTTATTTCATGTTTTACTTATTTAGTACTTAGGTTTCTCCTCGTGGTTTCTTATTTCATGTTTTACTTACTCATGTTTTATCAACCTGGTAAAGAATCTTACCATTTGAGGTTGTCATTCATGCCAGGTGAGCTCAAACACCATTCTTGCATCATAAAGGGCATTTAGGTGTTTTGTTGTCATGAGAGAGCTATGGGGATCCCAAAGATGAAAACTTGATCCTACGGATCTCAAAAGAAGGTGAGTTCCTACGATAGAAATAAATAAATAAATGCGATTTTTGGGGTGCTTACAGATGTGATTCACTCCTAATTATAGTTAAGAAAGGCAATGACGCAGGTCATACTGTAACACCATTACATCTTAGTACTGTAATTTTGAAAAATATATTTGCAAGCATGTTGTTGAAGCCCTGATGGGTATATTTTACATTAATGTATGACCTGGCATTCACATATATGCTCGTCTTTTTGGAATCGTCATGAATGAAAAGGTCGCTCAAATTTTTTATGGATATTCCCCCCTTGCTTTTTTTACCTGTAACCCTATTTTTGGTCAGTATAAATATATTGGAAGTTACAGTCTTAGTGGTGAGGCCTAATTGCAGGTCTAATATCTTGTGTGAACAAATAAGTCACATGATTTATCTGTTTGTGTTTCTCATGGCTTCTCCCATTCAACAGGTTACTAGCATTGAATCTTTACATTGTTTGGCCAAATTGAGAAGTGAACTTGGACTAATAGCTTTCATGTATATGTGTATTTTTCATGGGTAGAGCTCTTATTATGATGAAACTAGCAATAGGTTGCAATATAGGTTCAGCTACTTCCTTTGCCGCTTTTCCCATTGATGCATACACATGTACTTGATCTGGTAATGAGATTCTCTGTTGGGTTTAAAAATTACTGCTTTAGAATTTCTCGCATGAGATTCAAGATGTTGCACATGGCAAGTAAAATACCAAGATTTTCATTGGAAGGTGAATTTTTTGAACCTGTACAGTGTGCAGCACTAGAAAAATCAACTTTTTGATTTACTGTGTACTGTGAATTATTCAGAGGCTATAAATTAGGCATATAGGATTCTTTTTTCTTCTGTAATCTAAGATGCACCTCTTCTTCCATTTATCCAAATTCTAGTAATGTGTATTTTTTATATGTATTATTTTTTTTTGCCTTCATTTCATGTCTGTTAGAACATGTTATTCTGAGTAAACTTAGGAAAACTATATAGTTTTAGTTGGATATAGCATTCAGAACGTCACCACTTACCTTGGATTTCTGAATCTTTTCAAAGGACATATTTTTTTAAAATATGCATGCTTTTGTCATAGAATTGGTGAGCAATTCAGATACGTTGATCCTGCTGTTACTAGCCTTTCTTGTAATGTTGTCGATTCTCTTGCAGATCTAGCTATGATGTTGCTGTCAAGGGCCCAAAGAAGTAGTGAATCAGAGGTATGGTATGGGCCATCTAATATTTTATCCAGTATTAACATGGTTTATCACTATTATTTATGTTTTGATTGCGTGATATTCATATGTGCAGGGACAAGAGGGCGAGGATGCTGTTAACACAGAAAACAAAGAGGAATATCAATGTGTGGAGGAAGCTTCATCACCGCCGTCCCTCTCTTGCCGTCTTCCAACACCAGGGATGATACATATATATCTCTACAAATATTGTGCATATGTTTTAGTGCCTATACAAGAGTACCCAACTTATATATTGTTAACTGTCGAGAGACTAATACTGATATTATATTTATGAAGTAAATTCAATGCAGATTTTTGTCCTTTACATTGACCACAAATTTCCTATAATATTAGAATATGTGAAATGCCACGTTATTTACATATGTGAAATGCTTGTGTTTATGAAATTTACCATCGTCGCCATGAGTATGAGTAGTGGCCATATTGTAATCCATGGATATGTACATAGTAGCGTGAGACAATATTGCGTAATTAGCACAATTAGTTATTTCACTAAGTCTAAAAACCTCAATAGCCATTGTGTGATCACATTGCTTGTGTATTGTCCTGCTTTTGCCATTTGCGCCGGGGCGCAACTGGTCATCTCTTTTTGATAGGCTTAATATCAGAGGAACCGACGGTAATTATGTATAGTGATCTTGATATGCAAGTATGATGACCACTTGGTGTGACCTGCGTGCATTTGTTTATTTGTTCTTTGATTCTTAGTGAGGATCCTGGTGTATTTTTATTGAAGGAAATGTCACTACTTTAACTGTACTTATTGTATGTGTTGATGGTACCAAAAAAATATGATATTTATACACATTTATTTTTCTTTGCTATGAACAAATTGTTGGATGCAACAAATGTTGCTCCTGTGTTGTACATGTGTTAGTGTTTGAAAGTTTTTTTATTTTCTTTTAAAAGGATTGCTTATACAAGCTTAAGGGCTTTAAAAGACATACTGAATTCTTGGAAAACTAAACTGATATCAATATACTAAAACTTATGTTTTCATGTTCTTTATAAAAGATTGCCTATATAGGCATAAGGGCTTTTAAAGACCTACTGAATTCTTGAACAACTAAACAAACATAAGTATCATAAAGCGTATGGTTACGATATTGTTACGATATTGTCTTGCATTTGCATGTGCTCCGGGGCGCACCGGGTCATCTAGTATCATTAAAAACTCGACAGAGAATATATCTGACGAGAGAGCAATAGATGTGTTTGTCGCAGGAATCAGGCGAGGAGATTTTGTCGAGGATTTGGGGAGGACCAATCCGAAGACAGTATCCGCATTAATGGAGATAGCAAACAGATGGGCAGATGGAGAAGATGTCGTTCACAACAAACGGCATAGGTCACCAGAGGAGGACTGATGACGCGTAAAGCACACGCCCGTTGGGAACCCCAAGTGGAAGGTGTGATGCGTACAGCAGCAAGTTTCCCTCAGTAAGAAACCAAGGTTTATCGAACCAGTAGGAGTCAAGAAGCACGTCGAAGGTTGATGGCGGCGGGATGTAGTGCGGCGCAACACCGGGGATTCCGGCGCCAAATTGGAACCCGCACAACACAACCAAAGTACTTTGCCCCAACGAAACAGTGAGGTTGTCAATCTCACCGGCTTGCTGTAACAAAGGATTAGATGTATAGTGTGGATGATGATTGTTTGCAAGAACAGTAAAGAACAATAGCAGCAGATTTGTATTTCAGATGTAAAGAATAGACCGGGGTCCACAGTTCACTAGAGGTGTCTCTCCCATAAGATAAATAGCATGTTGGGTGAACAAATTACAGTCGGGCAATTGAAAAATAAAGAGAGCATGACAATGCACATACATGATATGATAAGTATTGTGAGATTTAATTGGGCATTACGACAAAGTACATAGACCGCTATCCAGCATGCATCTATGCCTAAAAAGTCCACCTTCGAGGTTATCATCCGAACCCCTTCCGGTATTAAGTTGCAAAACAACGGACAATTGCATTAAGTATGGTGCGTAATGTAATCAATAACTACATCCTTGGACATAGCATCAATGTTTTATCCCTAGTGGCAACAAGCACATCCACAACCTTAGAACTTTCCGTCACTCGTCCCGCATTTAATGGAGGCATGAACCCACTATCGAGCATAAATACTCCCTCTTGGAGTTAAGAGCAAAAACTTGGCCAGAGCCTCTACTAATAACGGAGAGCATGCAAGATCATAAACAACACATAGGTAATAGATTGATAATCAACATAACATAGTATTCTCTATCCATCGGATCCCGACAAACACAACATATAGAATTACGGATAGATGATCTTGATCATGTTAGGCAGCTCACAAGATCCAACAATGAAGCACATGAGGAGAAGACAACCATCTAGCTACTGCTATGGACCCATAGTCCAGGGGTGAACTACTCACTCATCACTCCGGAGGCGACCATGGCGGTGAAGAGTCCTCCGGGAGATGAATCCCCTCTCCGGCAGGGTGCCGGAGGTGATCTCCAAAATCCCCCGAGATGGGATTGGCGGCGGCGGCGTCTCGCAAGGTTTTCCGTATCGTGGCTCTCGGTACTGGGGGTTTCGCGACGGAGGCTTTAAGTAGGCGGAAGGGCAACGCGGGGGGCCACACGAGGGCCCCACACGCCAGGCCGGCGCAGCCGGGGCCGAGCCGCGCCGCCCTAGCGTGTCGGCGCCTCGTGGCCCCACTTCCTTTCCCCCTCGGTCTTCCGGAAGCTTCGTGCAAAAATAGGACCCTGGGCGTTGATTTCGTCCAATTCCGAGAATATTTCTTTACTAGGATTTCTGAAACCAAAAACAGCAGAAAACAACAATTGGCTCTTCGGCATCTCGTTAGTAGGTTAGTGCCGGAAAATGCATAAATACGACATATAATGTGTATAAAACATGTAGATATCATCAATAATGTGGCATGGAACATAAGAAATTATCGATACGTCGGAGACGTATCAGCATCCCCAAGCTTAGTTCCTGCTCGTCCCGAGAGGTAAACGATAACACAGATAATTTCTGGAGTGACATGCCATCATAACCTTGATCATACTATTGTAAACATATGTAATGAATGCAGCGATCAAAACAATGGTAATGACATGAGTAAATAAATGAATCATAAAGCAAAGACTTTTCATGAATAGCACTTCAAGACAAGCATCAATAAGTCTTGCATAAGAGTTAACTCATAAAGCAATAAATCAAAGTAAAGGTATTGAAGCAACACAAAAGAAGATTAAGTTTCAGCGGTTGCTTTCAACTTGTAACATGTATATCTCATGGATAATTGTCAACATAGAGTAATATAACAAGTGCAATATGCAAGTATGTAGGAATCAATGCACAGTTCACACAAGTGTTTGCTTCTTGAGGTGGAGAGAGATAGGTGAACTAACTCAACATTAAAAGTAAAAGAAAGGTCCTTCAAAGAGGAAAAGCATCGATTGCTATATTTTTGCTAGAGCTTTTATTTTGAAAACAAGAAACAATTTTGTCAACGGTAGTAATAAAGCATATGTATCATGTAAATTATATCTTACAAGTTGCAAGCCTCATGCATAGTATACTAATAGTGCCCGCACCTTGTCCTAATTAGCTTGGACTACCGGATCATCGCAATACACATGTTTTAACCAAGTGTCACAAAGGGGTACCTCCATGCCGCCTGTACAAAGGTCTAAGGAGAAAGCTCGCATTTTGGATTTCTCGCTTTTGATTATTCTCAACTTAGACATCCATACCGGGACAACATGGACAACAGATAATGGACTCCTCTTTAATGCATAAGCATGTAGCAACAATTAGTGTTCTCATATGATATGTCCAAAACTGAAACTTCCACCATGATTCATGGCTTTAGTTAGCGGCCCAATGTTCTTCTCTAACAATATGCATGCTCCAACCATTAAGGTGGTAGATCTCTCTTACTTCAGACAAGACGGACATGCATAGCAACTCACATGATATTCAACAAAGAGTAGTTGATGGCGTCCCCAGAAACATGGTTATCACACAACAAGCAACTTAATAAGAGATAAAGTGCATAAGTACATATTCAATACCACAATAGTTTTTAAGCTATTAATTTGTCCCATGAGCTATATATTGCAAAGGTAAAGAATGGAAATTTTAAAGGTAGCACTCAAGCAATTTACTTTGGAATGGCGGAGAAATACCATGTAGTAGGTAGGTATGGTGGACACAAATGGCATAGTGGTTGGCTCAAGGATTTTGGATGCATGAGAAGTATTCCCTCTCGATACAAGGTTTAGGCTAGCAAGGTTATTTGAAACAAACACAAGGATGAACCGGTGCAGCAAAACTCACATAAAAGACATATTGTAAACATTATAAGACTCTACACCGTCTTCCTTGTTGTTCAAAACTCAATACTAGATATTATCTAGACTTTAGAGAGACCAAATATGCAAACCAAATTAGCAAGTTCTAGGTGTTTCTTCATTAATGGGTGCAAAGTATATGATGCAAGAGCTTAAACATGAGCACAACAATTGCCAAGTATCAAATTATTCAAGACATTTTAGAATTACTACATGTAGTATTTCCCAATTCCAACCATATAACAATTTAACGAAGAAGATTCAACCTTCACCATGAATACTATGAGTAAAGCCTAAGGACATACTTGTCCATATGCAACAGCGGAGCGTGTCTCTCTCCCACACAATGAATGCTAGGATCCATTTATTCAAACAAAACAAAAACAAAAACAATCCGACGCTCCAAGCAAAGTACATAAGATGTGACGGAATAAAAATATAGTTTCGGGGAGGAACCCGATAATGTTGTCGATGAAGAAGGGGATGCCTTGGGCATCCCAAAGCTTAGACGCTTGAGTCTTCTTAAAATATGCAGGGGTGAACCACCGGGGCATCCCCAAGCTTAGAGCTTTCACTCTCCTTGATCATATTGCATCATTCTTCTCTCTTGATCCTTGAAAACTTCCTCCACACCAAACTCGAAACAACTCATTAGAGGGTTAGTGCACAATAAAAATTAACATGTTCAGAGGTGACACAATCATTCTTAACACTTCTGGACATTGCATAAAGCCACTCGGACATTAATGGATCAAAGAAATTCATCCAACATAGCAAAAGAGGCAATGCGAAATAAAAAGGCAGAATCTGTCAAAACGAACGATCCGTAAAGATGGATTTTATTGAGGCACCAGACTTGCTCAAATGAAAATTCCTAAACTGAATGAAAGTTGCGTACATATCCGAGGATCACGCACGTAAATTGGCTTAATTTTCTGAGCTACCTACGGGAGGCGGGTCGAAATTCGTGACGAGCAAAGAAATGCAGAATCGCGCAGTAATCCAAATCTAGTATTCACTTTACTATGAAAGACTTTACTTGGCACAACAAAGCACAAAACTAATATAAGGAGAGGTTGCTACAGTAGTAAACAACTTCCAAGACTCAAATATAAAACAAAAATACTTTAGTAAAAACATGGGTTGTCTCCCATAAGCGCTTTCTTTAACGCCTTTCGGCTAGGCGCGAAAGTGTGTATCAAGTGTTATCAAGAGATGGAGCATCTTCGGCGGGGTTTGGAGTTTTCTCAACCATGCATAGTATATTAGATACATAAGTTTCAGCGGCTCCCTTTTCATTAGTCTTGGGCTTGCTACTCTCATCAAACAAATTTTCGGGAACAAGCCAAGCATAGTTATTTTCTAGCGCTTCATTCATCGCTAGGAGCTTACATGGTATTGGTGCTTTGATCTCCCCACCATCATTAATATTATTAGTGTACCTTACTCTCTCCATGTCCATCTTTTCAAGGATACTAACAAAATTGGTATAAGAACCAAGCATCTTATATTTAATAAAGACCTTTCTAGCCTCTCTTGCTATACCACCAAATTCTCTAAGAAGGGTTTCTAAAACAAAATCTTTCTTTTCCCCTTCTTCCATATCGCCGAGTGTAAGAAACATGTGTTGGATTATAGGATTGAGATTAACAAATTTAGTTTCCAACATGCGAACTAAAGCAGCAGCAGCAATTTCATAAGTAGGAGCAAGTCCTACCAAGTGTCTATCTTCAAAATCTTCAACGGTACTAACATGATTGAAAAATTCTTCTATATTATTGATACGTCTCCGACGTATCGATAATTTCTTATGTTCCATGCCACATTATTGATGATATCTACATGTTTTATGCATACTTTATGTCATTATTATACGTTTTCCGGAACTAACCTATTGACGAGATGCCGAAGGGCCAGTTCCTGTTTTCTGCTGTTTTTGGTTCCAGAAATCCTAGTAAGGAAATATTCTCGGAATCGGACGAAATCAAGACCGAGCATCCTATTTTGCCCGGAAGCATCCAGAACACCCGAGAACCGCCAGAGAGGGGGCACGGGCCCACGGGACCATAGGCCGGCGCGGCCTGGGTGTGGCCTGCGCCACCCTATGGTGCCGCCGCCTCTTCAACCCTCTGACGCCGCCTCTTCGCCTATAAGAAGCCCCCAGACCTAAAACCACGATACGAAAAAGCCACGGTACGAGAAACCTTCCAGAGCCGCCGCCATCGCGAAGCCAAGATCTGGGGGACAGAGTCTCCGTTCCGGCACCCCGCCGGAGCGGGGAAGTGCCCCGGAAGGCTCCTCCATCGACACCACCGCCATCTTCATCAACGCTGCTCGTCTCCCATGAGGAGGGAGTAGTTCTCCATCGAGGCTCGGGGCTGTACCGGTAGCTATGTGGTTCATCTCTCTCCTATGTGCTTCAATACAATAATCTCATGAGCTGCCTTACATGATTGAGATTCATATGATGATGCTTGTAATCTAGATGTCGTTATGCTAGTCAAGTGAATTTTACTTATGTGATCTCCGGAGACTCCTTGTCCCACGTGTGTAAAGGTGACAGTGTGTGCACCGTGTGGGTCTCTTAGGCTATATTTCACAGAATACTTATTCACTGTTATGAATGACATAGTGAAGTGCTTATTTATATCTCTTTGTGATTGCAATGTGTTTTGTATCACAATTTATCTATGTGCTACTCTAGTGATGTTATTAAAGTAGTTTTATTCCTCCTGCACGGTGTAATGGTGACAGTGTGTGCATCCGTGTTAGTACTTGGCGTAGGCTATGATCATGATCTCTTGTAGATTGTGAAGTTAACTATTGCTATGATAGTATTGATGTGATCTATTCCTCCTACATATTGTGAAGGTGACAGTGTGCATGCTGTGTTAGTACTTGGTTTAGTCGTGTTGATCTTTCTTGCACTCTAAGGTTATTTAAATATGAACATTGAATTGTGGAGCTTGTTAACTCCGGCATTGAGGGTTCGTGTAATCCTACGCAATGTATTCATCATCCAACAAGAGAGTGTAGAGTATGCATTTATCTATTCTGTTATGTGATCAAAGTTGAGAGTGTCCACTAGTGAAAGTCTATTCCCTAGGCCTTGTTCCTAAATATCTGCTATCGCTGCTTGTTTACTCGTTTTATCTAGCGTTACTACTCGCTACCATATTACCACCATCAACTACACGCCAGCAAGCTATTTTCCGGCGCCGTTACTATCTGCTCATATTCATTCATACCACCTCGTATTTCACTATCTCTTCGCCGAACTAGTGCACCTATTAGGTGTGTTGGGGACACAAGAGACTTCTTGCTTTGTGGTTGCAGTGGTTGCATGAGAGGAATATCTTTGACCTCTTCCTCCCCGAGTTCGATAAACCTTGGGTGATCCACTTAAGGGAAACTTGCCGCTGTTCTACAAACCTCTCGCTCTTGGAGGCCCAACACTGTCTACAAGAATAGAAGCTCCCGTAGACATCAAGCTATTTTCCGGCGCCGTTGCCGGGGAGGAAAGGTAAAAGGTACTCACACTCCGGATCTCGGCTACTAAGCTATTTTCGCCGTTGTAAGTACTCGAAGCTATTTCCTTTAGATCCTGCAATTGCATCTTTTTGTTTCTTGTTTACACTAGTTTGGCATAATGGACAACAATGAGCTTCTTATTCTATTTCCTGATTTAAGACATGGATGGTTTGATGCGAAAATTAAAAAACCCATGGAACATATTAGCATGAATACTTTGAATACCATTGTTGCTAATGATATGGAAAATTCTAAGCTTGGGGAAGCTGGTTTTGATGAGCATGATATTTTTAGTCCCCCAAGCATTGAGGAGAAAATTTACTTTGATGATACTTTGCCTCCTATTTATGATGATTATAATGATAGTAGTCTTTTAGTACCACCTGGTATGGAGGATAAATTTGATTATGATTACAATATGCCTCCTATATTTGATGATGAGAATAATAATGATAGCTACTTTGTTGAATTTGCTCCCACTTCAACTAATAAAATTGATTATGCCTATGTGGAGAGTAATAATTTTATGCATGAGACTCATGATAAGAATGCTTTATGTGATAGTTATATTTTTGAGTTTGCTCATAATGCTACTGAAAGTTATTATGAGAGAGGAAAATATGGTTGTGGAAATTTTCATGTTACTAAAACACCTCTCTATGTGCTGAAATTTTTGAAGCTACACTTGTTTTATCTTCCTATGCTTGTCACTTTGCTCTTCATGAACTTGTTTATTTACAAGATTCCTATGCATAGGAAGCATGTTAGACTTAAATGTGTTTTGAATTTGCCTCTTGATGCTCTCTTTTGCTTCAACTACTATTTCTTGCGAGTGCATCATAAAAACTGCTGAGCCCATCTTAATGGCTATAAAGAAAGAACTTCTTGGGAGATAACCCATGTGTTATTTTGCTACAGTACTTTGTTTTATATTTGTGTCTTGGAAGTTGTTTACTACTGTAGCAACCTCTCCTTATCTTAGTTTTGTGTTTTGTTGTGCCAAGTAAAGTCTTTGATAGTAAAGTTCATACTAGATTTGGATTACTGCAGCGATTCTGCATTTCTTTGCTGTCACGAATTTCGACCTGCCTCCCTGTAGGTAGCTCAGAAAATTAAGCTAATTTATGTGCGTGATCCTCAGATATGTACGCAACTTTCATTCAATTTGGGCATTTTCATTTATGCAAGTCTGGTGCCTCAATAAAATCCATCTTTACGGACTGTTCTGTTTTGACAGATTCTGCCTTTTATTTTGCATTGCCTCTTTTGCTATGTTGGATGAATTTCTTTGATCCATTAATGTCCAGTAGCTTTATGCAATGTCCATAAGTGTTAAGAATGATTGTGTCACCTCTGAACATGTTAATTTTTATTTTCCACTAACCCTCTAATGAGTTGTTTCGAGTTTGGTGTGGAGGAAGTTTTCAAGGATCAAGAGAGGAGTATGATATACTATGATCAAGAAGAGTGAAAGCTCTAAGCTTGGGGATGCCCCGGTGGTTCACCCCTGCATATTTCAAGAAGACTCAAGCGTCTAAGCTTGGGGATGCCCAAGGCATCCCCTTCTTCATCGACAAATTATCGGGTTCCTTCTCTTGAAACTATATTTTTATTCGGTCACATCTTATGTACTTTACTTGGAGCGTCTGTATGTTTCTTGTTTTTGTTTTTGTTTGAATAAATGCTTGTGTGGGAGAGAGACACGCTCCGCTGGTTCATATGAACACATGTGTTCTTAGCTCATAATTTTCATGGCGAAGTTTCTTCTTCGTTAATTTGTTATATGGTTGGAATTGGAAAATGATACATGTAGTAAATTGCTATAATGTCTTGGATAATGTGATACTTGGCAATTGTTGTGCTCATGTTTAAGCTTTTGCATCATATACTTTGCACCCATTAATGAAGAAACACTTAGAGCTTGCTAATTTGGTTTGCATATTTGGTTTCTCTAGAGTCTAGATAATATCTAGTATTGAGTTTTGAACAACAAGGAAGACGGTGTAGAGTCTTATAATGTTTACAATATGTCTTTTATGTGAGTTTTGCTACACCGTTCATCCTTGTGTTTGTTTCAAATAACCTTGCTAGCCTAAACCTTGTATCGAGAGGGAATACTTCTCATACATCCAAAATCCTTGAGCCAACCACTATGCCATTTGTGTCCACCATACCTACCTATTACATGGTATTTATCCGCCATTCCAAAGTAAATTGCTTGAGTGCTACCTTTAAAATTTCCATTCATTACCTTTGCAATATATAGCTCATGAGACAGATAGCTTAAAAACTATTGTGGTATTGAATATGTACTTATGCACTTTATCTCTTATTAAGTTGCTTGTTGTGCGATAACCATGTTTCTGGGGACGCCATCAACTCTTTGTTGAATATCATGTGAGTTGCTATGCATGTCCGTCTTGTCTGAAGTAAGAGAGATCTACGACCTTAATGGTTGGAGCATACATATTGTTAGAGAAGAACATTGGGCCGCTAACTAAAGCCATGAATCATGGTGGAAGTTTCAGCTTTGGACATATATCCTCAATCTCATATGAGAACACTAATTGTTGCCACATGCTTATGCATTAAAGAGGAGTCCATTATCTGTTGTCCATGTTGTCCCGGTATGGATGTCTAAGTTGAGAATAATCAAAAGCGAGAAATCCAAAATGCGTGTTTTCTCCTTAGACCTTTGTACAGGCGGCATGGAGGTACCCCATTGTGACACTTGGTTAAAACATGTGTATTGCGATGATCCGGTAGTCCAAGCTAATTAGGACAAGGTGCGGGCACTATTAGTATACTATGCATGAGACTTGCAACTTGTAAGATATAATTTTCATAACTCATATGCTTTATTACTACCGTTGACAAAATTGTTTCATGTTTTCAAAATAAAAGCTCTAGCACAAATATAGCAATCGATGCTTTCCTCTTTGAAGGACCTTTCTTTTACTTTTATGTTGAGTTCAGCTCACCTATCTCTCTCCACCTCAAGAAGCAAACACTTGTGTGAATTGTGCATTGATTCCTACATACTTGCATATTGCACTTGTTATATTACTCTATGTTGACAATTATCCATGAGATATACATGTTACAAGTTGAAAGCAACCGCTGAAACTTAATCTTCCTTTGTGTTGTTTCAATGTCTTTACTTTAAATTATTGCTTTATGAGTTAACTCTTATGCAAGACTTATTGATGCTTGTCTTGAAAGTGCTATTCATGAAAAGTCATTGCTTTATGATTCATTGTTTACTCATGTCATTACCATTGTTTTGATCGCTGCATTCATTACATATGTTTACAATATGATCAAGGTTATGATGGCATGTCACTCCGAAATTATCTTTGTTTATCGTTTACTCGCTCGGGACGAGCAGGAACTAAGCTTGGGGATGCCGATACGTCTCCGACGTATCGATAATTTCTTATGTTCCATGCCACATTATTGATGATATCTACATGTTTTATGCATGCTTTATGTCATTATTATGCGTTTTCCGGAACTAACCTATTGACGAGATGCCGAAGGGCCGCTCCGTTTTCTCGCCGTTTTTGGTTCCGAAATCCTAGTAAGGAAATATTCTCGAATCGGACGAAATCAAGACCCGAGCATCCTATTTTGCCCGGAAGCATCCAGAACACCCGAGAACCGCCGTAGAGGGGGCACGGGCCCACGGGACCATAGGCCGGCGCGGCCCGGGTGTGGCCCGCGCCACCCTATGGTGCCGCCGCCTTCGACCCTCTCGACGCCGCCTCTTCGCCTATAAGAAGCCCCCTAGCCTAAAACCACGATACGAAAAGCCACGTGTACGAGAAACCTTCCGGAGCCGCCGCCATCGCGAAGCCAAGATCTAGGGGACAGAGTCCTCGTTCCGGCACCCCGCCGGAGCGGGGAAGTGCCCCCGAAGGCTCCTCCATCGGCACCACCGCCATCTTCATCAACGCCGCTCGTCTCCCATGAGGAGGGAGTAGTTCTCCATCGAGGCTCGGGGCTGTACCGGTAGCTATGTGGTTCATCTCTCTCCTATGTGCTTCAATACAATAATCTCATGAGCTGCCTTACATGATTGAGATTCATATGATGATGCTTGTAATCTAGATGTCGTTATGCTAGTCAAGTGAATTTTACTTATGTGATCTCCGGAGACTCCTTGTCCCACGTGTGTAAAGGTGACAGCTGTGTGCACCGTGTGGGTCTCTTAGGCTATATTTCACGTAATACTTATTCACCGTTATGAATGGCATAGTGAAGTGCTTATTTATATCTCTTTATGATTGCAATGTGTTTTGTATCACAATTTATCTATGTGCTACTCTAGTGATGTTATTAAAGTAGTTTTATTCCTCCCGCACGGTGTAATGGTGACAAGGTGTGCATCCGTGTTAGTACTTGGCGTAGGCTATGATCATGATCTCTTGTAGATTGTGAAGTTAACTATTGCTATGATAGTATTGATTGATCTATTCCTCCTACATAGTGTGAAGGTGACAAGGTGTGCATGCTGTGTTAGTACTTGGTTTAGTCGTGTTGATCTTTCTTGCACTCTAAGGTTATTTAAATATGAACATTGAATTGTGGAGCTTGTTAACTCCGCATTGAGGGTTCGTGTAATCCTACGCAATGTATTCATCATCCAACAAGAGAGTGTAGAGTATGCATTTATCTATTCTCGTTATGTGATCAAAGTTGAGAGTGTCCACTAGTGAAAGTCTATTCCCTAGGCCTTGTTCCTAAATATCGCTATCGCTGCTTGTTTACTCGTTTTATCGCGTTACTATCGCTACCATATTACCACCATCAACTACACGCCAGACAAGCTATTTTCTCGGCGCCGTTACTACCGCTCATATTCATTCATACCACCCGTATTTCACTATCTCTTCGCCGAACTAGTGCACCTATTAGGTGTGTTGGGGACACAAGAGACTTCTTGCTTTGTGGTTGCAGTGGTTGCATGAGAGGAATATCTTTGACCTCTTCCTCCCTGAGTTCGATAAACCTTGGGTGATCCACTTAAGGGAAACTTGCTGCAGTTCTACAAACCTCTGCTCTTGGAGGCCCAACACTGTCTACAAGAATAGAAGCTCCCGTAGACATCAATTATCTCTCCCAACTATAGACCCACGTCCTACCGGTATGTCTTTTGCGGTAAAATTAAAAGGAAACATGATGAATCAAGTAAAATAAATGCAAGTAACTAATTTTTTTGTGTTTTTGATATAGAGTGCAAGACAAGAAATAAAGTAAAGCTAGCAACTAATTTTTTTGTATTTTTATATAAAGCAGCAAACAAAGTACTAAATAAAATAAAGCAAGACAAAAACAAAGTAAAGAGATTGGATTGTGGAGACTCCCCTTGCAGCCGTGTCTTGATCTCCCCGGCAACGGCGCCGTAAATTTAGCTTGATGACGCGTAAAGCACACGCCCGTTGGGAACCCCAAGTGGAAGGTGTGATGCGTACAGCAGCAAGTTTCCCTCGCAAGAAACCAAGGTTTATCGAACCAAAGAGGAGTCAAGAAGCACGTCGAAGGTTGATGGTGGCGGGATGTAGTGCGGCGCAACACCAGGGATTCCGGCGCCAACGTGGAACCCGCACAACACAATCCAAAGTACTTTGCCCCAACGAAACAGCTGAGGTTGTCAATCTCACCGGCTTGCCGTAACAAAGGATTAG
>NC_061508.1:22811796-22863180 GCF_022539505.1 Lolium rigidum
TTCTCCATTCATCTAGAGAACTTAATTGCAACAACCTCTTATCACCGACTAGTTTAGGATCTTTGTTTAGTTCTCTAACAGCCCAATAAGCTTTGTGCTCTAGTTCTAAAGGTAAATGACAAGCTTTTCCATAAACCATTTTATAAGGTGACATTCCCATGGGGTTTTTATAAGCAGTTCTATAAGCCCATAATGCTTCCTTCAATTTACTAGCCCAATTCTTTCTAGTTTTATTAACAGTCTTTTGTAAGATAGATTTAATTTCTCTATTTGATAGTTCTACTTGCCCACTAGTTTGAGGATGATAAGCGGAAGCAATTCTATGATTAATACCATATTTAGCAAGAGTTTTTCTAAAACCACCATGAATAAAATGAGAACCTCCATCTATCATAATATATCTAGGCACTCCAAATCTAGGAAAAATAATGTCTAAAAGCATTCTTAAAGAGGTCTCACCATCGGCACTTTTTGTAGGTATGGCTTCCACCCATTTAGTAACATAATCAACAGCAACAAGTATATGAGTGTTACCTTCTGAAGAGGGAAAAGGTCCCATGAAGTCAAATCCCCAACAATCAAACGGTTCAATAACAAGAGTATAATTCATAGGCATTTCATTGCGTCTGGAGATATTACCAACCCTTTGACATTCATCACAAGATAAAATAAACTTCCTTGCATCTTTGAAGAGAGTTGGCCAATAAAAGCCTGATTGTAGAACCTTTTGTGCGGTTCTATCTTCGGCGTGATGTCCTCCATAAACACTACCATGACATTTACTCAATATCTCTTGTTGTTCATATTCAGGAACACACCTTCGCAGAATACCATCCACTCCTTCTTTATATAAGTGTGGGTCATCCAAAAAATAATGCCTCAAGTCATAAAAGAATTTCCTCCTTTGCTGAGCTGAAAAGGTTGGAGGCAAATACTTGGAAACAATAAAGTTAGCATAATCAGCATACCAAGGACTGTCTCGCAAGCTCACCTTTATTACAGCCAATTGTTCATTTGGAAAACTATCATTAACGGGAACAGGATCATAAGAAATATTTTCCAATCTAGACAAATTATCAGCAACAGGATTATCAGCACCTTTCCTATCTACAATATGTAAATCAAATTCTTGCAAAAGAAGTACCCATCTAATAAGCCTTGGCTTAGCATCTTTCTTTGTCATAAGATATCTAATTGCAGCATGATCAGTATGAATAGTAACTTTTGAATCAACAATATAAGATCTAAACTTATCACAAGCAAAGACTACAGCTAACAATTCTTTTTTAGTAGTAGCAAAATTTCTTTGAGCAGCATCAAGAGTTTTACTAGCATAATGAATAACATTCAGTTTTTTATCTACTCGCTGTCCAAGAACAGCGCCTACAGCAAAATCACTAGCATCACACATGATTTCAAATGGTAAGTTCCAATCAGGAGGTTCAACTATAGGAGCAGTTGTTAAGGCTTTCTTTAGAGTTTCAAAAGCTTCCTTACAATCATCATCAAAAACAAAAGGTACGTCTTTTTGAAGAAGATTAGTAAGAGGCTTTAAAATCTTGGAGAAGTCTTTAATAAATCTCCTATAAAACCTAGCATGACCAAGAACACTACGAATACCTTTAACATCCCTTGGATAGCGCATCTTCTCAATGGCTTCAACTTTAGCTCTATCAACTTCAATACCTCTCTCGGAAATTTTATGTCCCAATACAATTCCTTCATTAACCATAAAGTGGCATTTCTCCCAATTAAGAACAAGGTTAGTTTCTTCACATCTCTGCAAAACTTTATCAAGGTTCCGCAAGCAACTACCAAAAGAATTTCCATAGACAGAAGAATCATCCATGAATACCTCTACAATACTCTCGCAAAAGCCATGAAAAATAGCAGACATGCATCTTTGAAAAGTAGCAGGAGCATTACATAAACCAAAAGGCATACGCCTATAAGCATAAGTTCCATAGGGACAAGTGAAAGTGGTTTTCTCTTGATCTTTAGTTTTAACAGCAATTTGTGAAAACCCAGAATAACCATCAAGAAAGCAAAAAATGAGTATTTTTAGATAACCTTTCTAACATTTGATCAATAAATGGTAAAGGGTAATGATCTTTCTTAGTAACCTTATTAACTTTTCGATAATCAATGCACATTCTATAACCTACAACTACTCTTTGAGGTATGAGCTCATCATTATCATTAGGCACAACAGTCATTCCTCCTTTCTTAGGAACACAATGCACAGGACTAACCCATCTACTATCGAGCAATAGGATATATAATACCAGCTTCAAGGAGTCTTAATACCTCATTTCTTACCACATCCTTCATCTTAGGAATTAGACGACGCCGAGGTTCAACAACAGGCTTCGCATCATCTTCCATATTAATGGCGTGTTGGCAAATAGAGGGAGAAATCCCCTTCAAATCATCAAGAGTGTAGCCAATAGCACCTCGGTGTTTCTTCAGTATTTCCAATAACCTTTCTTCTTCAAACTCTGAAAGCTTAGAACAAATAATAACAGGATATATTTTCTTATCATCAATATGAGCATATTTAAGATTATCAGGCAATGGTTTTAAATCAAAGACAGGATCTTCCTTTGGTGGTGGTGTTGTACCTAAATCTTCAACCGGTAAGTCATGCTTAAGAATAGGTTGATGAAGGAAAATTTCATCAAGCTCATCTCTTTCTTCCCTAAAAACTTCACTCTCACTATTCTCCAAATGTTGCTGCAAAGGATTACTAGGAGCAAGAGCAATAGATGCACACTGTTCAACTTTAAAATCACTATTAGGCGAATCAATTTTATAAGGAGTTTTGGTAAATTTAGAGAAGTTAAACTCATAAGATTCACCAGCAAATTTAGTCAAAATTTTCTCTTTCTTGCAATCTATAATAGCTCCACAAGTATTTAGAAAAGGTCTACCAAAAATGATAGGACAATATTTACTAGCAGCAGAACCAAGTACCAAAAAGTCAGCAGGATATTTAATCTTACCACATAGAACTTCCACATCTTGAATAATACCAATTGGAGAGATAGTTTCTTTATTAGCCAGCCGAATAACCACATCAATATCTTCAAGTTCACAAGAACCAATTTCGTGCATAATCTCCGTGTAAAGCTCATAAGGAATAGCACTAATACTTGCACCAATATCACATAAACCATAATAACAATGATCACCAATTCTAACGAGATAGCATAGGAACACTAGCTTTCCTAGACTTATTAGGATGCGAAACAATATTAGAAGCATCTTCACGGAAAATAATATGACCATCCTCCACATTTTCGAGTCACAAGATCTTTAATAATTGCAACAACGAGGTTCAACTTTTATTTGTTCTTCGGGTTCTATAGGTTTCTTTTCACTTTTATGAACCGCACTATTTATAACAGAGTACTCCTTCATCTTAGCAGGGAAAGGAGTTTTTTCAATATAAACTTCAGGAATAACATGATCAACAGTTTCAACTACAACACATTTATTTATAGATGAATCAATTTTATCTTTATACGGTTCATAATACTTATCAAAGTTCTTCTTAGGCAATTCATAATGAGAGGCAAAAGCTTTATAAAGATTTACAGCAACTTGAGAATCAAGACCATAAGTAGCACTCATATTACGAAATTTATCAGTATCCATAAAAGCTTCAATGCATTTATAATCATAATTTATACCTGATTCTCTATCCTTTATAATTCTGACTATATATGGAAAACATGCCTACATAATTAATAGACTGGATGTTCTGTCTTAATGCTATTTCAATCCTATCAATTGCCCAACTGTAATTTGTTCACCCAACACTTGTTATTAGAGAGTTACCACTAGTGTAGATAGCTGGGAACCCCGGTCCATCTTTCATCATCAAATACTCACTCGTCCTATATGCCATTAGAAGTAGTATCAAATATTTTCTCGGTGCCATTGCCTCTGTGTTACCGCTATTGCCGTTGTGTTACTGTTACTATTGCTCTCATATTACTGCTGCTTTCACATCACCCCTGTTACTAGTGCTTTTCCAGGTGCAGCTGAATTGACAACTCAGTTGTTAAGTCTTATAAGTATTCTTTGTCTCCCATTGTGTCGAATCAATAAATTTGGGTTTTACTTCCCTCGAAGACTGTTGCGATCCCCTATACTTGTGGGTTATCAAGACTATTTTCTGGCGCCGTTGCCGGGGAGGCATAGCTCTACTCATAAGTTCACCTGGGGAGTACACTCTACCTCTCTCTCTCTCTCTCTGTTTTTATTTTATTTTGTTTTTCTTAGTTTACTTTTGTCTAGTTTATTTGTGCTTAGTTTATTTCTGTCTAGTATTACTTTTCTTAGTTTACTTTTGCCTAGTTTGTTTTTGTCTTGTTTTTTTTCCTTATATACCCAAAAATCCATAAAAATTTGAAAAACCGAAAAATTAAAAACTGTTGTTATGGAAGAACCCACAACCTATATGGAGCTTGTAGAATTATATAACAGTTATAGAGAATCAAGAAAGGGGAAAGTCATGAGTGCCGTTATAGAAAAATTGAATACAATTGCTAAAACCTTGCTTAAACGCCATGATATAAACTGTTGCTCTAAACAGGATACTAAACATCTTAAATTCCAATGTGGCTTTAGTGAAGAAGTTTTAATTGTGAACTATCATTGGAATAACTATATTCATCTTGGGTTCGAAGAAGTAGAACAATTTGTTTTATTTATGGGAGCTTCTGAAATAGAATCCTTCATGTCTAAAAATTATGAAACTTGTGTTGCTTGTAAGGACCTTAAAGATTATGTCTCTTCCATCCTTGATTATTGCATAGAACATTACAGCGATAATCCTTATATCATTGATTATAAAGAGTGACTCATTAATGCACAAGAGTGTATCCACAATTTGCAGGAACCTGTGGAAGAAGAAATTGCTGAACCTGAAAGCTCATTGGATGAAAAAGAGGAGGAGAGTGATGAACAAAAGGAGGAAGAATGGATTAGCTACCCATGCCAACCTTCTAATGAGAGTAACTCTTTATCTCTTACACTATTTGATTGTCCTCCATGCTTACCAAAGGAGGATGAATGTTATGTTCCTGTGGATTTTCTTGAAATATTCCCTATGAGTAAAACTTGTGAGAATAATTATTCTACTGTTATTTATGATAATCCATGCTATTTTGATAAATCTTATGATAATGCTTTGTTTGTGCCTAATGTCGAAATGCATGGTACTAAAGAGTTTTGCTTAGCAAATGTTTATGATAAAGCTCTAGATGATGGTCCTATGTTACTTGATAATATTAATTATACCACTAATGAAAATGGGATTGGAAAGGTCTTGACTTTATCTAGGAGTCCCATATCTCTTGAGATTGATCAATCATCTTGTTATATTATTGATAAAAGTGGGTTTGAAAGTTTTAATCCTATTATTTTTTAGCTTTATAAAAATTATGTGATTGTAGATCATGAAAAGCATGCTGTATGTGATAGTTATATTGTTGAGTTTGTTCATGATGCTACTGGAAATTATTATGAGAGAGGAAAATATGGTTGTAGAAATTTTCATGGTACTAAAACACCTCTCTACATGCTAAAATTTTTGAAGTTACTCTTGTTTTATCATCCTATGCTTGTCACTTTGTTCTTCATGAATTTATTTGTGTACAAGATTCCTATGCATAGGAAGTGGGTTAGACTTAAATGTGTTTTGAATTTGCTTTTTGATGCTCTCTTTGCTTCAACTCTCATCCTTATGTGAGCATCATTAAAATCACTGAGCCCATCTTAATGGCTATAAAGAAAGCACTTCTTGGGAGATAACCCATGTTTTATTTTGCTACTATTTTGTTGCGTATTGGAAGTTGTTAATACTGTAGCAACCTCTCATTATCTCTATTTTATTGCATTGTTGTGCCAAGTAAAGTCTCTAATAGAAAGTTGATACTAGATTTGGATTTCTGCGCAGAAACAGATTTTTAGCTGTTACGAATTTGAGTAGATCTCTCTGTAGGAGAACCTATAAATTCTGCAAAAATTCATGCGTGTTCCTCAGATATGTACGGAACTTTCATTAGTTTTGAGTTTTCTGATTTGAGCAACGTAAGTACGTCGAAAAAATTCGTGTTTACTGGCTGTTCTGTTTTGACAGATTCTGTCTCTGTTTTTTTGCATTGTCTCTTGTGGACCTTAAGTAAGGCTTTCTAGACGTGGAGAGTTGTAGCTAATGTTTTATTGAGTTATTGCAATATGTCACTACAGAACTAAAGTGGATTAAAGATTTTTGAGTACTAACCCCTCTAATGAAGTTTATGAGAAGTTTGGTCTGGCAGAAGTTTTCAAGTGTCAAGAGAGAAGGGTGATATAATGTGATCAAGAAGAGTGAAGAGCCTAAGATTGGGAATGCCCCCGTGGGTCACCCAAGCATATTTCAAGAAGACTCAAGCGTCTAAGCTTGGGGATGCCCAAGGCATCCCCTTCTTCATCAACTTATCAGGTCATCTCTAGTGAAACTATATTTTTATTCTTCCACATCATATGTGCTTTACTTGGAGTGTCTGTGTGCTTTTATTTTTGTTTGTGTTTGAATAAATTTGGATCCTAGCAATCCTTGTGTGGGAGAGAGACACGCTCCGCTTTTTCATATGAACACTTGTGTTCTTCGTTTTATTTTTCATGTTCATGGCGGAAGCTGAAAACCGCAACACTTATTGATATTTGGTTGGAAACGGAAAATGCTTCATATTATCTTCAATAATTTGATACTTGGCAATTGTTTTGAGCTCTCAAGTAGATCATTTTTAAGCTCTTGCATCATGTAGTTTAAACCTATTAGTGGAGAACTACCGTAGAGCTTGTTGAAATTTGGTTTGCGTGATTGGTCTCTCTAAGGTCTAGATATTTTCTGGTAAAAGTGTTTGAGCAACAAGGAAGATAGTGTAGAGTCTTATAATGCTTGCAATATGTTCTTATGTAAGTTTTGCTGTACCGGTTCATACTTGTGTTCGCTTCAAACAACCTTGCTAGCCAAAGCCTTGTACTGAGAGGGAATGCTTCACGTGCATCCAAAACCTTGAGCCAAAACATATACCATTTCTGTCCACCATATCTACCTACTATGTGGTATTTCCTGCCATTCCAAGTAAATACTTCATGTGCTACCTTTAAACAATTCAAAAGCTATTATCTCTTATTTGTGTCAATGTTTTATAGCTCATGAGGAAGTATGTGGTGTTTATCTTTCAACCTTGTCATTTACTTCTGACAGACTTTCACCAATGGACTAGTGGCATATACATCCGCTTATCCAATAATTTTGCAAAAGAGCTAGCAACGGGGTGCCCAGCCCCAATTAATTAACCTTCATTAATAATTCTCTTCACATGTTTTGCCCTGATCTATCAGTAAGCAACTTAATTTTGCAAAAAGACACTCCTCCATGGTATGTGAATGTTGGAAGGCACCCGAGGATTCGGTTAGCCATGGCTTGTGTAAGCAAAAGGTTGGGAGGAGTGTCATCAATAATGAAACTAAAATATATGTGTAAACAAAAGAGAAGAGGGGTGATCTACCTTGCTGGTAGAGATAACGTCCTTCATGGGAGCCGCTCTTGAAAGTCTGGTTGATAAGGTAGTTAGAGTACCCGCTACCATTCGCTGACAACAACAAACACCTCTCAAAACTTTACTTTTATGCTCTCTATATGATTTCAAAACTTGAAAAGCTCTAGCACATGATTTAATCCTCGCTTCCTCTCGCGAAGGGCCTTTCTTTTACTTTATGTTGAGTTAGTTTACCTACTTCTTTCCATCTTAGAAGCAAACACTTGTGTCAACTGTGCATTGATTCTTACATGTTTGCTTATTGCACTTACTATGTTACTTTGTGTTGACAATTATCCATGAGATATGCATGTTGAAAGTTGAAAGCAATTGCTGAAACTTAAATCTTCCTTTGTGTTGCTTCAAACCTCTTATTAAGAATCTATTGCTTTATGAGTTAACTCTTATGCAAGACTTTTTTATGCTTGTCTTGAAAGTACTATTCATGAAAAGTTTTGCTATATGTTATCTATTTGTTAGCAAACTATAGATCATTGCCTTGAGTCACTTCATTCATCTCATATGCTTTACAATAGTATGATCAAGATTATGTTGGTAGCATGTCACTTCAGAAATTATTCTTTTTATCGTTTACCTACTCGACGGCGAGTAGGAACTAAGCTTGGGGATGCTTGATGCGTCTCCAACGTATCTATAATTTCTGATGTTCCATGCTAGTTTTATGACGATACCTACATGTTTTGCTCACACTTTATAATGTTTTTATGCATTTTCCGGGACTAACCTATTAACAAGATGCTCGAAGTGCCGCTTCTCGTTTTCTCCTGTTTTTGGTTCCAGAAAAGCTGTTCGGGCTATATTCTCGGAATTGGACGAAACAAAAGCCAAACCTCCTATTTTACCGAGACGGACCCAGAACACCGAAGGAGAGACGGAGAAGGTCCAAGGGGGCCCCACACCACCTGGCGGCGCGGCCAAGGAGGGGGCGCACCCAGCTATGGGGTGGGCCCCTCTGGCACCCGCTCGCGCCGCCCTTTCGCCTATATATATTCCTCGCGTCGCGAAAACCCTACATCAATCAATCATATTCCAGAAAGACTCCAGGGGCGCCGCCGCCATCGCGAAACTCCGTTTCGGGGGACAGAATCTCTGTTCCGGCACGCCGCCGGGACGGGGAAGTGCCCCGGAAGCCATCTCCATCAACGCCACCGCCTCCATCATGCTCCGTGAGTAGTTCCCCCATGGACTACGGGTTCTAGCCGTAGCTAGTTGGTACTCTCTCTCCCATGTACTTCAATACAATGATCTCATGAGCTGTCTTACATGATTGAGATCCATCTCGATGTAATCGGTGTTGTGTTTGTTGGGATCCGATGAATTGTTACATTATGATCAGTCTATCTATATAAGTTTGTGAAGTTATTGTTGCTGCAATCTTGTTGTGTTTAATGCTTGTCACTAGTGCACGAGTGGCATGATCTTAGATTTGAGCTCTATAATTATTGCTTAGATTGTATCTACAAGTTGTTTGCACATGTCTATGTCCGGAACCCGAGGCCCCGGAGTGACAAGAACTCGGGATAACCGGAGGGGAAGGCTTAGATATGAGGATCACATGTTTTCACCAAGTGTTAATGCTTTGCTCCGGTGCTCTATTAAAAGGAGTACCTTAATTACCAGTATATTCCCTTGAGGCCCGACTACCACCGGCTGGTAGGACAAAAGATGTTATGCAAGTTTCTCATTGCGAGCACGTATGACTATATATGGAAAACATGCCTACATAATTAATAGACTGGATGTTCTGTCTTAATGCTATTTCAATCCTATCAATTGCCCAACTGTAATTTGTTCACCCAACACTTGTTATTAGAGAGTTACCACTAGTGTAGATAGCTGGGAACCCCGGTCCATCTTTCATCATCAAATACTCACTCTGTCCTATATGCCATTAGAAGTAGTATCAACTATTTTCTGGAGCTATTGCCTCTGTGTTACTGCTATTGCTGCTGTGTTACTGTTACTATTGCTCTCATATTACTGCTGCTTTCACATCACCCCCGTTACTAGTGCTTTTCCAGGTGCAGCTGAATTGACAACTCAGTTGTTAAGGCTTATAAGTATTCTTTGTCTCCCCTTGTGTCGAATCAATAAATTTGGGTTTTACTTCCCTCGAAGACTGTTGCGATCCCCTATACTTGTGGGTTATCACCCCACAATACCTGATTATGGGTAAGGCTTAACTAGAAACTTATGCGCTTTAGTATGGGTTCCCTCTAAACAAGCGTCATAGGGGTTATGCCGAGGCTTCCTCCGTTGAAAGTGAAATGACGTGAAATGAGGTGAATGTACGACCCAAGCCCTATGCAGTTCCCGGGATAAAAGTTGGCTATCACCGGGAGGCCAAACTCATGGGGAGAGGTGCCTATACTAGAGTTTATAAGTGAAAGGTTATGGTTGATGATCCGCATACTGAGTTATGATTATTCAGGGTTATCCCTGACGGATGTAATCAAAAGTTGTGGCACAAGTGTGCAACCTCTGCAGAGTGTAAAACTATTCGAATAGCCGTGTCCACGGTTATGGACGGTTGGAAAGGCCATACTGTTCCGTCATCAGAACTTTTCAAAAATGTTACAGGTGACTAGTGACTTGTGACTTGAACTTGAAAGGTGAATGGTGACTTTGACTTGAATCACAACAGAGTTGTGGGAATGACACTAATGTTCCCACTTGAGTTTAGTTAAGCAAATGAATAATCTTTTACTACTAAATGCTTATGAAATAAAACTGGCTTTATGCAAATAAACCTAGAGCTTAGAACCCCATTATTATAGTTGATAGTGCTTACACTAGTATTAGTTTGCGAGTACTTTAAAAGTACTCATGGCTTTGTCCCTGGCTATTCAAATGGCCAGACTATGAAGAGGAGAACCAGTACCCTGAAGATGGACAGCAGGACGTCTATGATAACTAGGACTGCTCCTAACGTCAATAGTTGCCTGTGGAACAGATGGACTGCATCCGCTACTTCCCTTCCGCTATGTGTTTTGTAATTGGATCCTTAGATCCACTATGTTGTAAGACTGGATCATGTGATCCTCTGTTTGTAAGAAGATTATGGTATGTAATGAATGATGTGTTGTGATATCAATCTATTATGTCTCGCAAAAACAATATTCTTGGGATTGCGATGTACGGCATAATAGGCATCTGTACTTAAAAATCCGGGTGTTGACAGCGTGTAACCAGTTATCAAAAATATTTGCAACACTATATGGCGGGGACGAGGTGGAAGCTACTTAAATGAGTGACTATATAGAATAACAATCTTGCATTGAAAAATACGTACTCCAGCGGTCCAGCCACATTGATGATTTTTTGACCTGGACTACGGCTGGCTTACGCCGGCCTGAACATTTTATAGTAACTCACAAAGGCTTATAAGGGTCATTACAACTTTTTTAGAGGACAGAGAGAGGGAGGCAAGATCTCAGGGCGGATCATGGCCGTTACACCAATTATTAAGAAGAGGGGCAGATGAGGGGGTGTTACAACAAAAAGCCCAAAGCCTAATGTCTTCAATGCAGCGTCGAAAGACCATGGAGAGATCCTCATCTATCCTGCTGAATGTCAAGGCATTTCTCCTTTTCCAAATGGTCCAAGCAATGGCGGTGTTGATGGTGGTCTCTTCGTAACTGCAGTAGTGCGAGAGCCAGAAGTCGTCGAAGGTGGCGGAGGCAAGGTGGTCGAATTCGTGGTGGAAGAGGCTCCAGACCTCCTTATCGCGGGGGCACAACAGAAGGAGGTGGTCCGTATCTTCGTCTTGGAGGCAGGCAAGGCAGGTGGCGGAGTTGGTTTGGTGGTGTCTGAAGCGTCACTCATTGGTTGGGAGCCGCTTCCTCCGAGCGAGCCAGCAGAAGATCTTGCACTTGAGAGGGGCACCGCTCCTCCAAATTGTGGTTGCCACATCATCGATCTGCAGATGGCTGAAAGTAGGGGCATAGAGGTTTTTGTTTGAAAGCGTTTTGTTCGTGAGACGGCAAACTCTAATATCCGGGGTACCGAGATTCAGGTGCACCGAGCGCAGTTCAATAGTGAGGTCTCGAAGCTCAAACACCGCAGCAGCTAAGAGGCGGGGGGCAAGGAACTGGTGGATGCCGTGGAGAAGGGCAGTAGCGACATTGAGGTGTGGGCGGGTGGAGTGAGAGAAAAGGCTAGGGAAGCGAACGTGGAGAGGGGATGAGCCCAGCCAGAGGTCAAACCAGAACACAACGGATTGTACACTGCCAATGGTGACACTAGAGATAGCACGAATCTTGCTAATGCCGGCGAGGATATCTTTCCAATTGGGGGTGTCGAGATAGTGATGATCCCCCATATCACGGGAGCCATTCCAGCTATACTGGCGCCTAAACCAGCAGGCCCACAGAGCCGAGGAATCGGAATGAAGCTTCGTGAGGAATTTGATTAGGAGAGCAGAGTTTTGGGCCTGGATAGAGAGGACCCCTAGCCCCCCGAGCTTTTTGGGGGCGCAAATGTCAGTCCAGGCAACTTTGCATTGACCTCCATTGCAGGTTTCCTCCACAGTCCAGAGGAAAGCGTGTCTCCGCTTTTCGATGGCCTCAATAACGCCTGTGGGGAGAAGGTCGGAGCTCATGGCATGGGCAATGGCAGTCAGGACAGAGTTAATGAGTAGGATTCTCCCCTCGATAGGAAGGCATCTCCCTCGCCAGCCGGAAAGCCGCATGTCACTCTTGGACATCATAGGCGCAAAATCAGCAAGACTGAGCTTGTAAGTGGAGAGGGGAGACCAAGGTAGGTCTGAGGGAAGGAGGAGACGGCGCAACCAAAGACGGAAGCCATATCCAGGGCAGAGTTGTGGTTGGTCTTGATGGGAACGAAGGTACTTTTGTGGAAGTTAATGACAAGCCCCATGGCAGCGGAGAAGTCATCAAGAACCTTTCTGAGGTTGGCGACATGCTCCAGAATGGCCTTAATGATAATAAGGGTATCATCAGCATACTAGAGGACGGGGTAAAGGAGGCCATCAACAAGAGGGTGAAGAAGGAGACCTTCTCGAGAAGCCTGGAGCAGCATCTGCTGTAAAACATACGCAACGATGTTGAACAAGAAGGGGGTAGCGGGTCACCCTACCAGAGGCCCCTGCGGCACTAAATCCAGTGTCCCGGGATGCCATTGAGCAAAACAGCAGTCTCGCTAGTGTGGTTTATCATTGTAATCCACTCGCGCCATAGAGGAGGGAACCCTTTTGCCTCGAAGATCCTGTCAAGAGCGTCCCAACTGATGGAGTCAAAGGCCTTGCGGAAGTCAAGTTTGAACACCGCAGCGGAAGCATTACTCTTGTGGCAAGCCTGCACGATGTCAGCAGCGTAGACAAAGTTTTCGGCAATGGAGCAACCGGAGATAAACCTAGTTTGGTCAGGGTGGACCAGATAAGGGATGAGGTCCCGAAGACGAAGTGTGAGGCATTTGGTATGGACTTTCAAGCAGCAATTTTGAAGAGAGATAGGTCGGAAATTATTAGGTGTATTCGCTCCCTCCTTTTTAGGGAGCAGGACGATGTACGATCTGTAAATGGGCCGGAGGTCAGAATTGAGGGAGTGGAACTCCGCAAGGGACGCATGGAGAATGTGCTTAACTAGGTCCCAGTTGTGCTTGAAGAAGGACAGGTCGAAACCGTCTGGGCCAGGACTAGAGTTGTCCTGCATAGAGAAAATGGCGGTTTTGATTTGTCGAGGGTAAAGGGGCGGACAAGGGAGGCGGCTTGGGTGAGGTTAAGAGAGGTGGAGGCGACCAGGGTGGTGAGATCGAGAATGGCAGAAGCTGGAAGAGGGGTGCCATGGAGGCCTTTGAAAAGATTGTGCAAGATGGAGGGCTTGGCGTGGTGGGAGAAGACCGGGTTGCCACTCTCATCATTCAGGTTTAATCTGGTTCTTCTGAAGGCGCCCAGAGGCGCACAGGTGAAAGTAGGGAGAGTTTTCATCCTCGAGGGTACAATGTTTAATCTTGGCGTGTTGCCTCCAATAAGTCGCACACTCAGAGTTTTTGTTGCTGAGATTGACCTTGACAAGAGAGCGAAGGCTGTTTTTTAGGCGGAACCGAGTGCGGTTTTCCTCTAACCTATCTAGGAAGGAAATAACCGCCCTGCAGTTGAGCAGGTAAACAGAGGGAAGCTTGCGAGCACGTGCCCACACACGAGCAGCGGATCTGACTCGGTTGAGCCTAAGGCAGAGACTTTTCACAGGGGAAACGTGAGAGTGGGAAGGGCCAACGTTGTTCCAGTTGCAGGAGACAAGGGCGAGAAAGAATTGTGTGAAAGCCAGGAGTTTTCCAGCCTAAAGACGGTACTCCTGGGTGCTTTAGAGGAGGCAGCCAGATGCAGAGGGACGTGGTCAGAAGTAGGCCGAGAGGAAGAGGTGAGGGTGGTGTCGGGAAGGGCAAAGCTCCATTCCGGATTGACGAGCACCCTATCCAACCGAGCAAGAATAGAGGGTCCTGCTAGTTGGACCAAGTAAACTGGCGGTCAAGAAGGGGAATTTCGAGGAGGCCCAGGGTATTGATGAAGTCGTTAAAGGATGCAATCTCCTGGGTATTGATATTTTCGTTAGACTTATCGTGGGGAGCCCGGACCAGGTTGAAGTCACCCATGAAAGCGGTAGGGCCAGTGATGGTCACAAATTTATCAGGGAGGGAGGTTAGGAAAGGTTGCTTAAGCTCGTGGAGGCAAGGCCCATAAACGTTGATGACCATGAAGGAGAGATTGTCGGCGCTCATAGCAAAGGTTGTAGTGAACGAGAAATCCTCAATGGAGTGATGAAGGAGCTACAGGAGCCGATCATCCCACGCAGTGATGATACCCCCCGTAGCGCCGTCAGAAGGCTTGAACACAAAGGAGCGCAGGGATGGCGGGAGGAAGGAAGCGGCGAAGAAGGGAGTGATATGAGCCAGCTTGGACTCCTGGAAGCAAAGGATAGAGGGGAGGTTATTTTCAACGGTAGCACGTACATCATCACTCTTGCGATGGGCACCGAGACCGCGGATATTCCAAAGACTGAAACGGGAGTTTAATCAACATCACAGACCAAGCAGTACTGCGAACAGACAGGTTCTAAAAATAAGACCGGCGCGCATGTTCAGCAAATAAATGTCTCGGTTACAAGGGCACAACACACCCTGAATAAATTTAAAACTAAGATATGGAAAGAGGGAGAGGCTCAGATGGACAACACAGATCATGGGCGAGGGATCAAACAGCAGCCCAGGACGTGTAGTTACGATACCACGAGCAAGTCTCCAGACCTGATGGGCATAAAAGAGGGAAGACGGATGGCAGAAAGAATGAGCCAGGAAGTGGCCGATCATGGAGACGTCGCGGGCACCATGGGCAGCGCAGATGCCATGTCAAGGGCATCAGGGTTGATGTCACATGCCCTTGCCAGAACCTAAACGTCTTCGACAGGGAGAGGGCGACTGTCCTCGATCGCGACGGCAAGCAGATCGTCCGCCGGCAGCTCCCCACGACGGTGAGCAGGGGCGCTAGGCCCCTCATTATTCTCCTTCTGGCGCAGCATGGCCTTGTCCACAATGGACACATAGGCCGCACGAGCCAGCCTGGAGCAACAACGCAGCCCAACCTCTGGTGGCGTCGCAGGCCATATGGCTGCCGCCACCGGAGAGGTCTCAGCAGCCAGAGAGGTCACGAAGGGTTGCAGCCTTGGGCAGAGGCCGGAGTGGCGGAGACGGGGGAGGCCTGGAACGCAGCCAGAGGCCCGGCACCGGCGCCGTAGGCCAGCGGCAGACCCATGACCAAGGCTTCATCCATGGACAGAGGCACGGGGCAGTCCAGGGGCTCACCGCGAGCGAGGACGTCCACTATCAGAGTGGGGCGCCGCAGAGGTCCGACCATGGCAATGTTGTCGATGAGGCCGACGGAAGCGGCGGCAAAGTTTGCCACCATCAAACCTTTGGAGCCCGCATCAGTGCCAACCTTTTGCAGCGGGAGGCAGAACTGGGCATGCTGGCCGTTCTCCCCAGTTACCCAACCCTCGAAGAATCCAAGCGCAGCTTGATGTCGACCTTGACAGGCTTGGTGGAGATAAGGCCAGCACGGACGACAGGCAGCTGATACGTCTCAAACGTATCTATAATTTGTGTTGCTCCATGCATGTTTTACACCAATTCATATATGTTTTGCTTACACTTTGATGCACTTTTATATGATTTCCGGCACTAACCTATTAACAAGATGCCACAGTACCAGTTCCCCGTTTTCTGTTGTTTTTGTATTTCAGAAATTGTTGTACAGAAAATATTCTCGGAATTGGACGAATCAAAATCTGAAGTCAATATTTTACTGAAACGCAGACAGAGTCCAGAGGGGGTCGAAGAGGTGCCACAGGGTGGACCCACCTGCCCTTGGCGCGGCCAAGCCTGGGCCTGCGCCAAGGCATGGTGTGGGCCCCCAGGCACCCCACCGACCTAAATCCTCCGCCTATTTATACATCTTCTAGGGAAACCCTTTATACCCGAGCCTCCATCCACAAGAAGTTATGTCGCGGCCGCCATCACAGAACCCATCTCGGGGGGTTTTGAAGCTCTTCCCGGCACCCTGCCGGAGGGGGAAATCATCGCCGGAGGGATCTACATCGCCATGCCCGCCTCCGAAGTGATGCGTGAGTAGTTCATCCCTGCACTATGGGTCCATAGCAGTAGCTAGATGGTTGTCTTCTCCAATTTGTGCTTCATGTATAGATTTTGTGAGCTGCCCTACATGATCAAGATCATCCTTATGTAATCCTACATGTTGTGTTTGCTAGGATCCGATGAATATTGTATACTATGTTGAGGTCGATTATATATTCATGGCATATGTTATTTGTGATCTTGCATGCTCTCCGTTCCTAGTAGATAATCTGGCCAAGTAGATGCTTGTGACTCCAAGAGGGGGTATTTATGCTCGATAGTAGGTTCATGCCTCTAGTAATCTGGGAGAGTGATAGGAACTTCTAAGATTGTAGATGTGTTGTTGCTACTAGGGAGAAAACAACAATGTTTTATCCAAGGGTAATTATATTGTTTACTTTACGCACATTGCTTAATGTGATAATATGTTGCTTGCAACTTAATACTGAAAGGGGTTCGGACGGTAACCCGAAGGTGGATTATTAGTCATAGACGCAGTTGGATTACGGTCTATGTATTATGTTGTAATGCCCAATCAAATCTCATAGTAATCATTTTCTCATGTATGGTCGATATTCTGTCAATTGCCTAGCTGTAATTTGTTCACCCAACATGCTATTTATCTTTATGGAGAGAGACCTCTAGTGAACTGTGGACCCCGGTCCATTTTCTTTACACTGATAAATTCATCTAGTGCAATCTTGTTCCGTTTACTTTCTGCAAACATCTCTTTCCACTCGATACGTCTAATCCTTTGTGTTCAGAAAACCGGTGAGATTGACAACCTCACTGCAAGTTGGGGCAAAGTACTTTGGTTGTGTTGTGTACAGGTTCCACGTTGTTGCTGACGCCGGTAGAGCGCCCTGCCACTAGTCAGCTAGCAACACCTTCAGAAGTCAGGCTTTTCTCCTACTGGTCGATTAAACCTTGGTTTCGTACTGAGGAAAAACTTGTTGTGTGCTCATCACACCTTCCTCTTGGGGTTTCCCAACCGATTCCACAACAACGCTCAGTAAGATTGTCTGACGCCATCACCGGAGCACCATCAAGATTTTTTGGCGCCGTTGCCGGGGAGAAAGAGGATTTCTTCAAGGGGAGTCTCTCATCTCCAATCTATTTACTGTGTTATTGTTTTCTTAGTTTACTTTACTTTGTTTTGTTTGCTTCATTATATAAAAAACACACACAAAGTTACTTTCCTTTTATAGTTGTCTTTATATCAAAAACACAAAAAAATTAGTTTCTATTATAGCTGTTATTTATGTTGCTTAGTTTTAATTTTGCTAAAATGAGTATTCCTGAAGTTGAGGTTCGTTCTTTTAAGCGACAAGGGGGAGAAAGTTTGAAAGATGCTTGGTATAGAATAAGTAATGATCATCATAGATGTACTAAAATATATTCTACCATGATCCTCCTTAGAAATTTTTATGTTGGTTTATCTAGCTGGAATAGATATGTTTTGGATACTCTGATGGGGGGTAATTTTCTGGGTACTCCCGCTTTGGAAGCCTGCAATTTAATTGAAAGTTTGGTAGGAATCCCACCTACTAATGTTGTTAAAACTGAGAACACTTTGGAGGATGCTATAGAAAGACTAAACTCCCTAGAGAAAAGTTCTCCAAATTTCCTTGATAATGCTAGCCAAATTAATGAATCAATAGAAAGTATCACTGTTTTAGAGGCTAGCAATACCCATGATAACATAAACCTTAGGATGGTACACTAGAGGAGGCTATGGAAATTTTAAGTTCAACATTTTCCTCTCTTGGGTTTAAGAAGGAGAAAACTTTTGTGGGAAAAGAGAAAAATATTCATGTATCTTCCCAAGGCACCTAAGCCAAAACCCATAATATATTTAAAATTGATAAAACTTTTAGTACAACTAAGAGTGGCTTACATGTTGAATCATCTCCAGGGGTATCTAAAGTGCCTATTTTGACAAGTTGTGTTTTAGAGGAAGTGATTGATCTTGATGCTTCTTCACTTGATAATACTTGATGCTCGCTTTTTTTCTGCGCCTAGCTGAAAGGTGTTAAAAAAAGCACTCTTGGGAGATAACCCATGTTTATTTTCTGTAATTTTTCTTTTGTTGAGTGTTGGAAGTTATTACCTCTGTAATAACCTCTCCTTATCATTTTATTTCGTTTTTGTGTCAAGAATAACCTCTAATAGGAAGAAAGTAAGATTTGGGGAAGTTGCTGTCCTGAAAACAGATTATGTGATGTTATCATAAAAATTCGTAAAAATAGCCAGAACGTAATTTTGAGCTGTGATTTTTATGCATATGCCCCAGGTTATTATCTAACTTTCGTTAGTTGACCACTTTTCGAGAAGAGCAACAGAGGATTTTCAAAAAAATCGATCTTTACCTGATGTTCTATTTTGACAGATTTCTGCACTATTTCCATTTGCCTCTTAAATCTCTTTCTTTTTAAGTTCGTTTGATCAAAGAGCTTTTTGAAAGGTTGATACAGTAGCTAATGCTTTAATATATGTTTGATATATGTTAGTACTGAACCCAAGTGGATTTGTTTATTTTGATTGTACGAATGCTGCTAATAGAGAATTGTGTGAAGTTTTGTATGAAGGAAGTCTTTAAGTGTAGGGAGAGAAGAATGATGTGATGAGATGAAGAATGGAAAAAATTTCAATCTTGGGGATTCCCCTGCACCCCAAGACATATTCAAGAGGTACAAGCGTTAAAGCTTGGGGATGCCTAGCAACAGGTCATATCTCTATGCGCTATATTTTTATTGCTTCATACGCTATGTGTTGTTCTTGGAGCATCTTTATTTTTGTTTTTAGTTTATTTTTTCTTTTTTTATGTAGCATATGTTGGATCCCGGCACATTTGTTTTGGATAAAGACCCGCTCCTTTTTAACTGCATAGAACGCTCTAGTTTTCGTTGTTATTGTTATGCGAGTGTTTTAGTTTTCTAGTATTGCGTTTAGCTCTTGTTCTTTCATTCGAATTTTGTTCAGAGCTCATTAGTATTCTTTATTTATGTATGATTATCTCTCTGGTCCATATGTATTTCATCTCTGAGAGTTATTTCATATAAGTTGATTGGTGTTGGATACGAGTAAAATATTTCATGACTATAGTGATGCAAAAGGAAGCTTCTCTAGATAGTGGCATAAACTTTGGCATGTCATGTTGGATGTTATTCTTGTCATATGCTTAGTATTTATTATTGTAGAATGACTTGTCTCAAATGTCTGAGAGTGCATAATGTGTCATTGAAAGAATCGTGTGTTGTTTCTATCATAAAAGCATAATATTGAGGTATTCTCCTTTGATGCTTTATTGGGTTGACTTGGCGCATGCTTACACAATGTTATGACTATAACCAGTCAACTAAAGCCTCTATGATCATTTAGGTTTTGACTTGTAATATTACTTTAATCTTTGATTGATAATGTTTTGTCTCTATGCATGATTATGGCCATTACTGCTCTCTTAGTTGGTCGCTCCCAGTCTTTTGCTATCCTTCGCCTGTGCTGAGTAGGAACTCTACTTGTGCATCCAACCACCATGAAACAAAGTTTGCCAATTGTGTCCACCATATCTACCTAGTAGCATTATTGCTATTCCAAGTAATTCATCATGTTTTTATTGATCTTCTAAATTAAATTTTGGCATGAGAAAATTAGTCAGTAAAGCTCTCACGAACTTGATGACACATTTACTTTCTTGCACGTAATAAATTTGATCATTGTGCCTATCTTATGAAGTTTATATGTTTGAAAATTGCAAGTTGGGAGTTAGTATAACCATGCTTTTATGGGGAACACTTTCGACATTGCACTTATATTTAGTTGATGTCATGTTCTTTTGTTTATGGATGCCTAGCGGTGCAAAATAAAATGGAAACTGGTAAGTCCATGGAGTTTGTATATGTGTTAGAGAACGCCTCGGCCGCTAATCTAAGCCATGCATCATTCATGGTGGAAATTTACAGCTAAACCATAGTGAGCATTCTATGAAGCATTTGCAATAAAAAGCTATACCCATAGTAAATAAAAAATTGTTGAGATGCTCATTGTCTATTTGTCTTGTCATTTTGGCATGGGATTGCTCTTAAAAGAGTACCTCCATATCATCGAGCAAGAGGTACCCCGTTGGAGGTTCTCAATGATACATGTATACTTACAATGACAAGAACTTATTTCGGACCTAAGTTGAGTAGCATGAGGTTTAGGTACTCGCATTCAAGGGGCATGAAATTTTAAACATGTGATTTGCAAGCATATAGCTCATTTTTTATTCACATTAACTTTAACCATTCAAGATTCTTATGATAGGGGCAATGAGAGCTCAAAGCTAATAAGTACCATACTTTTTGGAAGGTTTATAAAACTTGTTTATCTTGCTTACTCTGCAAAGAGTCTCTCTTTTTTTACTTTTATGTTGAGTCTTCATATTCTATTTTATGTACCAATTAAAAGAGCATAGTTGTCATTCTTAGTGCAATGTGCATAGTCCCAAAATTATTATTGATTGATTCATGATTGTGCTATTGCTTGTTCTTAAATTATTTGTATCTAGTCACCCTCTGAACTTTAAAGGTGTCCTAGCATATTTATGTTTTGCTACTTCATAAAGGACATGCTGAGTACCACTTTGCTATGTTTACTCTATGCTCATAAACACACAGTTGCTTTCAATGCTCTATTATTCATGATCCTTTGTTTGAGTTGCTCTTCATGTTATAACATAGTTGCTAAGTTCTATTGAATTATATCTATCAAGCATATGTTAGAGTACTTAGATCCCAGCTCACAATGGTTTACATGCTTGATCAGGATTGTGTTGGCTTCATGTCACCTCAAAAATTATTTTGTTATCATTTACCTACTCGAGGACGAGAAGGAGTTAAACTTGGGGATGCTTGATACGTCTCAAACTTATCTACAATTTTTGATGCTCCATTCTTGTTTTACACTAATTCATATATGTTTTGCTTACACTTCGATGCACTTTTATATGATTTCCGGCACTAACCTATTAACAAGATGCCACAGTGTCAATTCCCTGTTTTCTGTTGTTTTTGTATTTCATAAAAGTTGTACAGGAAATATTATCGGAATTGGACGAAACAAAAGCCGAAGTCAATATTTTACCGAAACGAAGACAAAGTCCAGAGGGGGGTCGAAGAGGCGCCACAGGGCGGCCACACCTTCCCTTGGCGCGGCCAAGCCTAGGCCCACGCCAAGGCATGGTGTGGGCCCCCCAGGCACCCCACCGACCTAAATCATCCGCTTATTTATACATTTTCTCGGGAAAACCTTGGATACCCGAGCCTCAATCCACAAAAAGTTTCGTCGAGGGTGCCATCGCAGAACCCATCTCGGGGGGTTCTGAAGCTCTTCCCGGCACCCTGCCGGAGGGGGAAATCATCGCCATGCCAGCCTCCGAAGTGATGCGTGAATAGTTCATCCCTGGACTATGGGTCCATAGCAGTAGCTAGATGGTTCTCTTCTCCAATTTGTGCTTCATGTATAGATCTTGTGAGCTGCCCTACATGATCAAGATCATCCTTATGTAATCCTACCTGTTGTGTTTGCTGGGATCCGATGAATATTGTATACTATGTTGAGGTTTATTATATATTCATGTCATATGTTATTTGTGTTCTTGCATGCTCTCCGTTGCTAGTAGATACTCTGGCCAAGTAGATGCTTGTGACTCCAAGAGGGGGTATTTATGCTCGATAGTAGGTTCATGCCTCTAGTACTCTGGGAGAGTGACAGGAACTTCTAAGATTGTAGATGTGTTGTTGCTACTAGGGAGAAAATAACAATGTTTTATCCAAGGGTAATTCTATTGTTTACTTTACACACATTGCTTAATACGATAATCTGTTGCTTGCAACTTAATACTGAAAGGGGTTCGGACGATAACCGGAAGGTGGATTATTAGTCATAGACGCAGTTGGATTACGGTCTATGTATTATGTTGTAATGTCCAATCAAATCTCACAGTAATCATCTTGTCATGTATGGTCGATATTCTGTCAATTGCCCAGCTGTAATTTGTTCACCCAACATGCTATTTATCTTTATGGAGAGACACCTCTAGTGATATGTGGACCCCGGTCCGTTTCCTTTACACTGATAAATTCATCTACTGCAATCATGTTTTGTTTACTTTCTGCAAACATCTCTTTCCACTCGATACGTATAATCCTTTGTGTTCAGCAAACCGGTGAGATTGACAACCTCACTGCAAGTTGGGGCAAAGTACTTGGGTTGTGTTGTGTACAGGTTCCACGTTGTTGCTGCCGCCGGTAGTTTGCCCTACCACTAGTCAGCTAGCAACACCTTCAGAAGTCACGTCTTTCTCCTACTGGTCGATTAAACCTTGGTTTCGTACTGAGGGAAAACTTGCTGTTGTGCTCATCACACCTTTCTCTTGGGGTTTCCCAACCGCTTCCACAACAATGCTCAGCAAGATTGTCTGGCGCCATCACCGCAGCACCATCAGCAGCGGAGGCGCAAGTGCGTGGGCGCGCTCTAGAATGGAGGCAGCCTGCGCAGCGCCGTGCGACTCGCCGTGAGGCACAGCAGGGGCAGGGATACCTAGGACCTGCATCATCTCAGCAATGCTAGTGCCACCCTCCAGGAGGATGACGCCGTCGTCGCCACCGTGGGTGTTGGTATCCGCAGCAGGCCCAAGGTCAGTCCCATCGGAGCCATCGGACACAGACTCAAGATCCTCAAAGTCTACGATCGTGATGTCGCCGATCGAGCCTTCCCCACAATGGTTCTTCACCGTAAGATGGAAAGGGATATAAGAGATAGATTCTACCTTGACAGTGATGTGAATAGAGTGAAAGTCGACATCGGTGAGACAAATCGGGTCAATGGCATGGGGGTTGGCGTATGGGACAGAGGATTGGGTGATGTGGGCTCTCTGCCAAAACTCCATAGGGTACTTGCCAACGGCTAGAGCAGCCATGGCCTCATCCCGAAGAGGAATCGGTTGTCGGTCTCGTTGTGGCGACGGAAATACACAGAGGCCTCGCGTCCGAGGAACGGCCCATTGTTGACGGCGTTCTCTCGGTCAGAAGGGGCAGTGAACACAGCGAGGCGGTGCCAATGGAGGACGGGAACAAGGAGACACTGTCGGGGCTGCAGCCGAGGTCAGCAGCCTCAAGGATGAAGGAGTTGGTGTTGGGCAGGGCAGGATGGAGAAAGGCGTAGGCGAGGTTTTCAAACTGCCGCATGTTCACATCAGGCATGTACACGTCGACGTAGTCGGGGCGCACAGACTCCTCCAGGTCCTCGGAGTCAGGAGCGCCAAGCTCGGTGTCGTGCTCCGGGTGGTAGTCAGCAGCGTTGAAGACGGGGATGAAACCATCGCCACCAGAGCCGACATCGTCTTCATCCTCCCCGCTGATGTGGTCAGTGATGGGGATGAATACGCGTCGGCCGCAGCGGGAGCGCCATCGTCGGTGGAGTCCTCCTCAAAGACGAGTTCTTCTGGGTCCTCCTCCTCATCTGTGTCAGCCGCAGTAGTAGCACCATCACCGGCGATGGCCGGCGCAACCACTGCACCGACATGCGCGCCCGCAAAAGCGGGAATAGGGCGACAAGGCGGCAGATGGCCCTATTGTGGTCCGCAGCGAACCAGAGGGAGCAGAAAAGCCCGGAGTTTGCAGCGGCTCCGACGTTGTCGTTCCGGCAGCATCCATTGCGAACCTGCCGCAGAAAAAAGAAGGGGACTGAGAAGGAGAGGGGCGGGTGGGGGAGGTCGGGGTAGAGAAGGAGTAGGGCCGAAGCTTACAGTGTCTCTCGTGATGCCCAGAGCACCGGCAACGGCGGCAGCAGACCGGATCTCTGCACGCGGAAACAAGGTGGCTCGTAGAGAGGCACCGGTGGCAGCGCTTGAGCCTAGGGTTGAGCGGAGGGGGTGTGGAGGGCGGCCGCCTCGGTGTGGGATTAGAAGGAGAGGCGGACACCTGGGAATAGGTAGGAGGAGGCGGCCCATCCTCAGCAGCGCAAGGTCCGAGGACGCCTGAGAAGGAAAGGCGACCGGAGCGAAGTGGGGAGAACGAAAGGGGAAAGGGCGGAAGAGGGGAGAGCTAAAGGTTGGAGAGGGAGCCGCACAGGCAACAGAGGGAGTGTGAGGTGGCTCACGAGCACTGTGAACAGGCCATGGAAGAGGACCGGCAAGCGCATACAGGATTCCCGGGGAAAGGAGGTTGAGGCAGAGCGGAGGGCAGCGTCTCGTAGCGGCGCGAGTGGGAGGCAGGGCGACAACAGCAAGCTCAGAGGAAGGAACAGATGCGGTCAAAGAAGCAGGGACAGAGATGGAGTGGAGGTCAGCGGTATCAGGCCCAGAGCGAGCCAAAGGCGCAGAGAGCCCAGTAGCGACAGTAGTAGGGCTATGCGTCACATGGGTCAAACTAGCTGAGGTGAGCCCAGGAAGAGGCCTAGAGATCGACATGGGATCCAAAGGCCGGGGCAGCGAGAACAGCATCAGCAGCTGGCCATGGCGAAGAGCGTCGAGCGACACGATGAACGACGTCAGGCGCGGCGAAGCGACGGTTAGCCGAAACATATTGCGGCCAATCTCACGAACAACAAGCTTTTCAAAACAAGACCCGAGCTAAAACTGCAGCGAGCTGGAGACCGAAGAGAGGGACACGGGTTGGCGGGTGTCCTGTCTCGCCGCGATGTGCACCGGTGACGGTGCAAACAGAGGCGAACCAGGATTGACCGGAGAACATACCAGCGTGCAGAAGCTTTCCAGGGTGAACTGGAGGAAGGCGTCTCCCAGAGTGGTGAACGGCAGCAGCAGAGCTTGGGGGTTGAGGACGAGTGCGCCCGAGGTGCGCGCAGAGAGGAAGCCCTGCTTCGGCGCTGGCCTGGAAGCGGCGGACGACTGGCCATCAGGGTTACCGCCGGCGGAGGGTGGAGTGCAACGAGGGGAGGGCTGGTGGCTAGTCCTACGGGCAGCGCGGGGGCGCCGGGGTCGCCCATTCTCCTACCTCTTATAAAAGCATTGTAGATCCTCCAGCCACATTGATGATCACCTTGATCGGAAGAAACCGTCGCTAATTTGACAAACTACACCGGCGCAAGCCCTATTTTTCTCCAACGTGCATGTACCTCTAAAATTAGTTTGTCCAATTTAAGAGCCAAACCAGTACAATCCCTCAGCCACACACCCTGAAACCGAACTGGCCATTTCCCCCTTCCCAATTTGGAAAAGGCACCACCCCGCGGGAAGAGACAAGTCTGACGAGCGCTCCCTCTCGTTCCTCTCGGGCAGAGGAGGAGCTCGTCCACAACCCCCGAGCAACGAAGCTTCTCCTCGCCTCGCCTCGCCTCGCCGGGGAAGAAGACCACGATGCCGAGGTGGTCGCCGCCGCCGCCACGGGACGGCGAGCACTTCTTCCCCCTGGGCTCCCACGACGCCGTCTCGCTGTCCCTGTTCGTGGCTTGCGTCGCGGCCACCATAACAATCGCCTCGTCCATGTGCTCTGCGTGCGGCCGCAAGCCCAAGGCCGTCAGCCAGGAGCCCGACGCCGCCGCGGCTGCGGACACGAAGGCCGCCGGATCGGAGGGGGAGGGGGAGGAGGAGGTGGTGACGCTGCCACCGGAGCTGGCGACGCACGGGCCGATCGAGGCGGCAGCTCTGCCGGTGGCGGCGTCGCGGCGGAAGCTGTCCGTCTCCATGAGCCTCAGCCATGGCATCTCCACTGCCAAGAACCTCGCCAACATCCCGGACAAGATGCGGCTGAGCAAGCGGGAGCGCAGGGAGAAGCAGGACGCCCCCGAGGACACGCTGTGGAAGAAGGCCATCATCCTCGGCGAGAAGTGCAAGATCCCCGGCGAGAGGGAAGGCGAGGTGTCCGACCCCGACGCAGCTGCCGACGCCGCCGACGAGATGGCCGCCGGCACCTTCCGCCGGTCAACCTACTCCCGGCCCGTGTCGCGGTCCAACTCCTTCGCCGTCAACCAGCCCCTCCCCGAACCTCCCGCCTTCCAGTCCTCCTCAAATTCCTGAGGGATGAAGAAGCTGTATGTATACATTCTGTCTAGGGAGAAGCTATGCTAGTGTGGTGAAATGCATCGTGGCGTGGTGCGTGCATGCATTTGATCTTCTTTTTGAAATTTCGAGATGAATGCATTGGTGAACCATCCATCTTTCGGACGGAGTGACAATGGGGGAGAATGGGCTTGTGTTGGTGACACATATTTTTTCTGACTGCAAATGTTGATACTAATCTGAATAAGCAATAAGCACACCAATTTCACAGTACTTGATGATTCTCTGACATCGATGAACTACCATATTCAAATGAGATGTTGTTGTTTGATGCGATCTCAATTAGGCACACAAAGCTTTTTGCTATCAGCATGTACAAATCTTCAGTTGGAGACTTTTATTGGAAACTTTCCTTTTAATCTTAGATTATCACAAGGTGTACAACAATATACATGCTGGGAGTTATCGCCCTTTTAAAACCACAAACTGTGCATACTTGTGAAATTCACCCTATTGAAGAACATTTTCGGACTTTGGTAAAGTTTCCCCACATGTCATGTCCATGTGGCACATGGCTGGGCGCCACATGGACACCACTGGAGATATAGTTCTATAATTCTGCCAATATTAGAAAATTTGTTTCTCGCTAATTTTAACAAAAAAAAAAGTAATATATTTTCAATATGTTTCTGGAACTGCATTCTACGACATATAGAAAAATATAGAATTCCCACATGGTTCAAACATGTTGGGCATTTTCAAAACTCCTCCCCCCTCCAAAACTTAGAGGGTGGTTAATTAAATATGACAAATTGGAGGATGTTGAGTGAATGCTAGGCAAGAAGGATAGAACTTAGATTGGATGGAGTGAAGACAACTTGAGGGTTAAATGTAAAGTCTACGAGGTAACAGCGGTAGAGAGTGAAATGCATTGTCCTGGATCAATCAAAAGCACGCTTTGTATGTAAGAAATCCAGATCATAAGCCAAACATTTAAGCCTCAAGTATAAGAACTCCCTGAGTTGTCCCCGGAATCATCGAGTTGACCCATCCAAACTCTTACTTTACAAATTATTGTATACATATTCACATTAGAAAATCACCATTTCTTTGAAGACTGTGTGCAAACACGTAAACAAAATCGAATGGAGAGTGAGCACAATATAAGGATGCTGGTCATGTTATAGTACACATTATCGAGTAGTACATGCGATGATGCGTCCAACGCCGTTGTTGAAGCGATAGCTTCTGTGGTATTGTGTAGCGCTTACATAGTTTCCCACTAATTAAAGGAGGGGTTATGTGATTTTTTGTAGTACTAGGACAATTGCCCGTGCGTTGCCACGGGATAACAAATTTTATTGTAGACAAAAAATTAAAACATGTGTCCTAATTTATGTGTGTTCACATGATTGCTTAACTGTGTTAAAGCTTGCTTCCATTCCCTATAATGCCATCAATACATGCCTCAAGTTTATATCATCGTCGTACACGTAAACATGATCTTCTAACATTTCATACTTGTCAACATGTCAAAATGTATTATTTATATACTCCCTTCGATCTATATTAGTTGACTCTAGATTCGTATGTATCTAGTTATTAAGTATCTACTCTAGATGCATTTGTATCTAGACAAAGTTAAGTTAATTAGTTTAAATCAGAAAAGGTACAACAAGTTAAGCTAGACATAAAAAATCATGTAACTCGAAAATTAATTTGGCAGATGGTTATGTATTTTGAGATGCTCTAGTAAAGGAAGGTTTCTACACTGTCCGAAGAAGCCAAACTTCACATCAAAAGTGAATGTACACTTGTGCATCTTTTGAACACCAATCTAGAAATCGGGCCAAGATGTAATTGTTGCTATGCAGTTCAAAAACAGAAGACAACATGCTCTTTGTGCTCATATAGGTGCCAACCACAACCTTAGGAATCAGACTAAGTTACATGAAAGGAAATAGAACATGTATTCATCAGGTAAAGAAAAACACAATAATCAAATACGAAATAGAAGGCAAAAATAATTAACACTTTCTAAAACTCTCACCATCATCGTCATTAGTCATTACATCCATGTCTGAAAATCAAACCCAATAATCAGTGATGCAAAATTTCATGTGCGGCAGACTGGATGTTATAGTTGATTCATATTTCATCTAGGCTACTCAAGTGACCTTTGTGATCCAACTTGGAAAGAATAAATTTCATGATACAGGCTCAGGAGAGAACAGGTTTTGGAACCTGAATTTTAAAGTTCCTATATGCTCAGGCAGCAAGCCAGCGTCAAAAACAAGAGGAAGTTAAGCTAACAGCAGAAGACCGTGCCGATTCTTTTACCTTTTGACAAGTCCAAATGCCCAACATCCCATGACAAGCAGATCGGCCTTTTTAAGTATGCAGGGAAGATACGATCCCCCACCGCTCTCCTCCCTTGGTTTCTCTGAGACAGGGCCGGCAGGCCCCTCCCCCTCCCGTCTCCGGCGACCGCCGGCGTCGTGGTGTGGTGAGGGTCCCTCCCCTGTACAGCTGTAGTGTAGGATTTGGTTTTGCCTCCGTGGCGACTGGCGTTATGCCGTGTAGAAGATGCTGGTCTTGGTCGTGGGCGAGCAGCGGCGCAAGACGGCCGGTGTGCTTCTCTGCTGGAACTCCATGGTGCAGGGGAGCAGTGAGGAGCCGATCTGGTGTCGGCATCAGCAATAAGCTCGGGGCGTCTCCGATTTGTGCGGTTGCTTCCAGATCCGTCCCTCGTGGAGGTGGACAGAACGATGCAACCATACGATCTGGTGGCGTTGAAGAAGATCTTGAAGCTTCACTTGGTGGAGTTCATCAACGCCAGCGATCCTGCGCCGCCGTTATCCTTGGTTCAAGAAACCACTCCACGCCTCGGTGCTTTTTGCGCCGATGGTTTTTTGTCCTCCAGGCCGGTGTGCCACTGCGGAGGAACTTCTGCTTCAGCACGGCGCCGCGCGTCAGCCACGCCCCAAGTGGTCTCGTCCCCGGTGGTGCGGTCGACGGCCGTTGCATCGAAGCTTTGCAGCAGCGACGGTGGAGAAGGACTGGATCGCGTTTTTCGCTTTCTTTTGAGGTCCTTTTTGCAAAGTCTGAGGGCCATGATGTAATCTCTGTAATGTTTAGGGTCCTCTTTGTAAATTTGTTCCCACCAATATGATTGAAGCTTCTGGGTCCTCTGGACCCTTCTCTGTTCAAAAAAAAAAGTATGCAGGGAAGAAACTACTGATGGGCATATATATATAACATATACTTTTAGTATTCTCATGGACAATGTATATATTCTTCTTCTCCTTCTGAATTCTTATCATGCGCATCAAGTAGCAGTGATCTTTTTCTTCTTCTTTCACATGTCCTAATCAGTGTTAGAATACTGTTGGTGCAACAAGGCTCCACATCTATGAGTTCAATTATCTGTGCATACTCACTGATGCACAAAAAGCATAAGTTCATTTATAAATAAGAAATATGTAATATCTAAAATATCAAGAAAATTCTAAAAAGATCCACTTATAGACGTAGTCCAAAAAAGTAATACATCTACCTACCAATATATATATATATAATACAATTTATACACGAAATAACTATAAATTAAGAAATTATTTGGTATTCAGCAGACTTCCATCATAAAATCACCGTCTCTAGGCTTAAGGTATTTACACACTTGTAGACCCACGATCACAAAACATCCATGGTATGAACCTTATGCAGACATGCTCAATGATAAATCAGCTTGACCTACTCAATGATAAATCAACTTGACCTAAGCTTAAAATTAGTACCAAAAAGAATCGCATGTGATATATTACTTAATAAGTAGTGTTGGTAATCATCGGACCGACAAAAGGCTAATTTATACAAAGTCAATATTACATGAAGTTGTTAACCATCCATTGATGGATGTTCTCTAGCTAATCATTTAGATGTCTTCATCGACTAGCTCGAAGCTATTACATGAAGCTGTTAACCATCCATTGATTTTGATCTATCTAGAGAATTTGCAAATACAGAGGATTGCAAACCTGGATGGGCATTTCACCACTCCATTGTCATGAAGCCATAATAAGAAGTTTTAATTGTACTGTGAAAAACATAACAAAGCAAATCCTACATGATATGACACTTCAGTCAGTGCATTTGAGTACATAAGTGGATTAGACATGTGCATGTCGATAGTGGAATGTTGTGTAAATAAGAAAAAAATAAAACCATCACCTGCATAGCCGCATATGGAAAATCTCTGCAAAACAGAGAACAAAATTTAGCCATGAAGCCTGAAGGCGTCATAGGAAAGATTATATAAAATAATCTAATCCAACAAATCAAACATCTTCTGCTGTCAATGCTCAGGCCCATCTGTGTGTGCAAGACAGACTACATTACAGGCATCGACTAACAATGCCTCTGTTTTACCCTCCACAAGCCATCATCTTCTTTTATTAGCCAAAGAAATCCAGGAGCCACCAGCACAACTCACTGTGATTCCTCACCCGCTTTGGGGTTTCTCCAAGGGGCCCAATAACAATTGAAGCTCCTTCCAAACAAAATTTGAGTGAGGGCACTCCCAGAACCGATGCGCCAGACTTTCATCACGCCCACATGCAACACAAACACAACAGGTTTTATTTTCCTTCAGTTCCGACCCAACAGTTAGGCCATTTTCCACTAATCTCCAAGCATGTTGAGTAGAACTGATATTGAGCAGTTAACAACAATTTTCTACTAACTAAATAAGCAATGACTATTAGCACTAATGCACCACAAATCACAATGCTATGATATTACACGAGTAATCCACCGGTCGGTTAGTCCTGACATAATACAAATGTTGAGCAAGCACTGCTTAATTGTACGACATTGATAACTGCAACAACTATTGTATTTTTTAGTGGTTTTCTCCTCTAGATTACATGCGCAACTGAATACCTTATGAGTGTAAGGAATCTCATCCCACAAGCAAAAAATCTGACGTAGAGAGAAGCATCTACGCTTACACAATACCTCTAGGATAAATTCCAAATATCTCTCACACACATTTCTTACAGCTTTGACACATTCAAGGAGGCGAAAAGGGGGTCACTGCTAGCACTGCAAGATAAACTTTAGTTATCTTACTTCAGAGCTATATGATTATCATATTCGGGAGACCACGGGAATTTCTTTTTTCTCAACCATATATTACTTTAGTCTCAGAGGATGCCAGATGTACTCTTGTGGAAGTGTATAGTCTGCATTCACACTTTTTCTTAAAGATCATGCATTCCACAATGTTTATTATTGCTTTCAGGTGTGCATTAGCCATTGTGAGCATCCATTCTATATTTTAGTTAATGAATCAATTTGTGGCTTCATTTTTTCTAATGGAAAGAACTATTGCTGGCTACTTTCCAAAAAGTGATATTGTGGGTGTGATCATTTACTTAGGTAAATGATACAAGGATATTTCTTCCAGTTTATCAAGTGAATCTTCGTATATAACTTCAGAAGGAAATCTAGAACGACATACTCGTCGTGGTGAGTTCCAGGTAGTATATACCTCAATGTACCTGATTGTAGGTGTATTTGAACATTTGTGGGTTAGAAGTGGCAGAAGAGGAATGTTGAACACTCATTAAAAGTACATATATCCTTGGTGGGGTCTTGGCCTTGCACCATCCTATTAATGCTGGTTGCTAAAAAAAGGAGCAGTTGTGCAGTTTAAACGTCCATGTGTATTCACTGGACACGCGTGCTCGTGAAGTAACATAACTGATTACTTTGTAGCAGTGCACTGGTATGTAGCTAGTCTATACATAAATCACAGTACCAACATCCATGGTGCTTTTATATCTTTGATTAATGTTCAGATCAACAAAGTACTCCCTGTTAGAACATTCATCTATCTACAAAGTAAATACATATAAAGCCCGCTGTATTGTCCCTGAAACTTCCATATTATTATGAATTTCAGATAAATACCATGTCACACTGTTTCAAGGACAAAATATGTGAAACCATTAAATCTGAAGTTCTAAACCCCATGCCCACGATCTAGAAAAGATAAGCCTCAATGTAATAAAATAAAAATAAAAGGTAAAGAACACACTGGTACGTACATATGAAACTTACTGATACCTTGAGCTTCATCTAGAAAAATGTAGATCGCACCACGCAGGCGCACAGGGCATCGCTTTACCCAGCCACAGTTTACAAAGCCACTAATTTCTGCGGTTAATGCCCAATGATGATTTCCAATAGAAGATGGTGAAAAACATCAGCCTTGTATCATACAACTGACAAAGATCCCACAGGAGTTGTCGTACATCGCTCAGTCTAGGATTTCAATTGTTGGATCCAATCGTAAATATTAGATGCGGTGCAAAATCGCTCCTATTTACATCAGGAATGATGTGAAGCCAAGGGCTGGAAGGTCTCACCGGGGTCTTGTTCTCGACGAGCACGCCGGAGCGAGGCGTAAGAGGAGAACGCATGGAAGTAGGGCGCCGGATCGCCCGGCCACCGGCCCCAGGCAAGCTCCTGCCCGCGTCAGGCGGTCGGCTCTTCCCCTGCTTGGGTCGCCATCGCGCCCTGGCGTGTAGAGCCCTCCCTCAACGGCCCCGGCTGGTCCGGAAAGGTCCAGAATTAGGCGTCCAGCTAGGGTTAGGCGCGACGCGGCGTGAATGGAGGTGCGGGGTTGCGGTGTTGGTGGAGGAAGTCAACCGTGAGGAGGAGCCGGAGCTGCGGCGAGGCTGGGGAGTCGAGGGAGAGATGGGATCGAGGGAGACATGGGTGGCGAGGTGGAGGGGCTGAGTACCGGCAGCGAGGTGATTTGACGTGGGCGGCGTCTTCACTGCTCGGAGGAGGACGACCGAGTCGTGTTTCGAGCAGCCCATCGAAGGAGGGATTCCCTGCAGTGGAGGACACGAAAAAAATCGAGGGGGGGGCGATGATGGCCGGATCCATGCGATGGAGAGCAGATTCGCACGGTGGGGGCGGTGACGACCGAGGAAGCGTTGATCACCGGAGATCCGGCGGCGGGTTAGGATGCGATGGAGGAGGGCAGGGATACGCTGGGGAGAGGGGCGTTGCCCTAGTGTGGAAGAGAGAGAGAGAGAGAGAGGGTTGGGTGCGGGAAGGGTGGGAGCAGGTGGACGCGTCGCCAGGCGTAGTTTGCGGATGAAAGCGAGGACCGAGGAGGCGGACGAAGGACCAAATGCGACGACGAAAGGTTAAGTTGTAGTGGCAGAATAGGGAACATGTTCCTCCTTTTTAAGTAGTGTAGATTTTCTTCGTAAATAATGTCAGTTATCTCGGCGGCCACGAAATTGGTATTCTTTACTATTAAGGTGAAACATGCGAGTAACTAGTGGTGTCACACATCTAAATATTGCCACTCTAATTGAAACAATTTACATTGATATGCCACCGCCAAGTAAACTTTAGTACCCATACATTTTTTCTTTTCTCCTGCCAAACGGAGCCCGCATCTGCCCCTTTCAGCAACCATCTTCCATGGTAGGCAGGACTGCGAGATGCGGAAGTTTCACATGAGAAGCTCCACAAAATGGCCAGCTGTGGTGGCCTTCAACGCATTGTTGAACCGCGACAGACAGCCTCAGATACGCAGACCGTTAACCTAAACCTTAACCCCGACGACCACGCGGCCCGTGCCTGCTGAGACAGCGGCAGCGGACCAGCCCTAGGCCGTGCTTGAACTCGCCGGGGTGCGGCGGCTAGAGAACTTCCTGGGAGCAATGAGGCAGCCAGGTGACACCTGAAGTGCATGAGGTGGGTTTATTTTTTAAGTCACATGCCCAATGGCTACGTGAAACCAGAATATGGAAACAGTTTACTGTGTGACAACCCACCTGAGGAAACAGTGGAGCATCTGTTTTTTCATTGCCCATTTAGTCAAGAATGTTGGTCCAGGCTGCATATAAATTGGCCACTGGAACATAACAGATTACAAATTATTGAGCATGGAAAGACACAATGGAAGAATCCTTTATTCATGGAAGTTTTTCTCATTGGTTCTTGGAATATTTGGAAGGAAAGAAACAATTTGCACTTCAGAAATATTACTCCTACTACTGCAGCTTGGAAGAGAAGATTTATAGAAAATTTAGGGTTACTCAAACATAGAACCAAAGAAGGGATTCACCCTTACATTGACCATCTTATCTCTAGCTTGTAATTCACAAATAATACCCTTGTACTGAACACAGTCACCTGTATATACCCACCATGTAAAATCTGGGATCCTTGTTTGGATCTCATTTATTAATATAAAACAGTAGGAACCTTTCCTACTGTTAAAATTTCAAAAAAAAAAACAGAATATGGTGATCCTGCAGCTTCTATAATCTTAGAAAAGTCATTTCTATGAATTTGCATGAGGAAAATGTGAGAATTGGAGTAACATCTAAAAAACCATTTATTGTACACTTCACTAATAAGAAAAAGGCCAAGAATGATGACGATAGGATTATCACTTTAAAAGCTAATTAATTCGGATTGAGTCTTCTACTTCTAAAATTAAAATGATCACTATTTAGGAGGCATCACATGTGCTTGATAAATTTTCTTTTACTAGTGAAATTTAATTATGAAGTCCATCGAGTATTTTTGATTCCGATCCGCCACGAGAAGCGAGCAAATAGTGAAGCATCCCTTCACCGAGAGGAAATAGCACATAACACCAGTTGGTGAATCTTTTGCACAAAACTACAGGTTGCAGTTTGTTTTGCACAGAACACCAGATTTCTTGGTAATCTTTGCAAAAAACACATAATACTTGATTGCCCTCTGTTGACACAACAATTAGTTGACCGGGGCCAGTAGTAGTAAGAGCATCTCCACTCGCGTCCTCCAAACCGTCCCCCAAACGGCACCGGATTAAGCGTTTGGGGGACGTGTTTCATTCGTGCCGCGTTTGGGGACGTCGCTCCCTAGTTGCGTCCCCCAAACATTAAAATACTTTCTTTTTTACATTTTTATTTCAATAAAGAAAAGAAATATTCCACAAACTAATACATAATTTGGAACGTGGTTTACATGAAGATATAGTTTGGAACATGGTTTTCCACAAACTAATACATAGTTTGAACCATGGTTGACACAAATATAAAACATTGCAAAAAAACTAAACCTAATTAGGCCGGACATCGAAGGTTTCGTGTGTTCGCTGCTAAGAAAGAACACTCGAGGGCACATCCAGTCACCCAAACTGGAAAATCCAGCTGGTGAGGGTGCCCCTGTTGGTTCTTCCGAGGAAGAACATCCAGAAACCTTCGTGCATTTTTTCGCTGCGAAGAAACAACACTCTTCAGTCATCGTCCTCCTCGACGATGTCGCCGTGGTAGTTCCGGCGGCAACGCGTCTCGTCGAACATCTTGACGCTCATGTCCCTATCGCCGAAGTATAGGAGAACACGAGCACGAAGCCGGCTTCGAGGCGGTGGTAGCGCGCGAACTTCTCTCAGCCGATGTGGAGATGACGGACGACGAGATCGCGAGGCTCGGCGTCCTCATCTCGGAGGTGGACCGACCGGTGGAGCCGCCGTTGCCCCGGTACGCCACCGGCATCATGTCGCCGGGCCTCACAGAGGAAGAGGCCCTACGACTAGCGCTCCAGGACTCAGCCACGCAACCGGTGCAACCGCCGCCTCCACCACCACCGTACAACCCGTGGGCCTCAACCTCCACCACCAACGTGGGTTGCGCCACCACCACCACCACCACCACCGGAGTGGGCTTCTCAACCTCCACCGCGGGACTGGGCTGCTCAACCTCCACCGCCGGCCTGGGCTGGTCCAGGTCCAGCTACAACACATCAGCATGCTCCAGCTACAGCACCTCGACATGCTCCAGCTGCAGCACAACCTCGACATGCTCAAGCTGATGCACAATCTCCACATGCTCAAGCTGCACCAAGGCAGAAGCTCCCTTTTATGCGTGGATGACGACATATGCATTATACTGAGTCTCAACTATATGGTTACTTCACAGCAAGTAATGGCCAAGGTCAGCAGCAGGAGGAAGAAAATCATGTCTGAAATTTGTATGAAATGAAAAGAGCCATGTGATGAAGAATAAATTATCTTGACTCTTACTTTTGTATTTGAAGTGAGATACTAAATCTGGATAAATATGATCTTCTCAAGCTTTTGGATGGATATGTTAACCGAATGGATATGTTGATTGTGTTAATACAGAGGTATTTTTTTGCGTGTTGCACTACAACACTTGGTTAGTAGAAGAATATAATAGTCGAACCAGATTGATGGAACCAGACCACTCCTCTAATTGCTGTGTCAAATAGGTTAATTATGTTTTATGTGTTTCTTGCAAAGATTACAGGGAAATATGGTGTTCTGTGCAAAACAAACTGCAACCTGTGGTTCTATGCAAAAGATTCACCAACAACTAGTGTTAGATGCTATTTCCTTCTTCACCGACCGCACGAACCGAGCGACTCCAACATTTCCAACGCCTCCGGGGCCCGACGAGGCGACGACCACCCGAGAACCTCCGCCGCCGCCGTGCCGCCCCCATGGACCACGGCTCTCGCCACGGCGGCTCGCCGCCCACGCCGATGTTCTCCCTGCCGCCGAGCCGCCTCCCGCTGGAGGACATACTCTTCTGCGTCGACATCGACGCCGAGGGGCGCTCCGAGATGAAGGCCGCCCCGGCTTCCTCCTCCTCCTCCGCCACCGCCTCAGGCTCCCCCGGATCCAGTGCGGTCTCCGGTGCTTCGGATCCGGGAGCGGTATCCCGCCCGGTGCGGCCGGCGGTCAAGCGGATGGACGCCGTCAAGCAGGCGCTGATGCTCTTCGTCCACAGCAAGCTCACCATGTGCCCCGACCACCGCTTCGCCTTCGCCTCCCTCGGCGAGACCGTCTCCCTGGTATTATTTGCCCCTTGTACTCTTCATTTCCCGGATATAGGTATATGATGACGATTACCTTGCTTCGGTATAACGCCCCCCAATTTTAGGGTTAACGGTTTCAGTAGAAATGTTTCGTATGTAAATTTGTGTATCTCACTGCATACCCAAAATTCGTTGAATGCTGTTTGGAGTTATCCATTTGAATGTCAGAATTCGAATACATGAAGATGTGGACTTGAAAACTTGGTACAGGTTCGCCAAAATCTCCCCTATTCAATAACAGTTGAGTATTAGCCCCCAATTTTTCACCTATTGGTTAGTCCATGCTAGTTTTTTTATTCTGTAGTTTCGTGTGAGTTTGTGGCTTAATTCCAGATCTCGTTTCTGTAATGTGGTACTGAACTGAGGGATCGACTTGGTTAATTCTGAATTTGTAGGTTGATTCGAGGTTTGTGGGTTAGCGGTTTCAGTAGAAATGTTCATATGTAAATTATTGTATCTCACTGCATACCCTTTTGTTGAATGCTGTTTCGAGTTACCATGTTACATAAGCATCCATGTCCGTCACCATGTTGACTAGCATACAGGGTAAGAGAAGTTACCTATTATGGCTTCTAAATACAAAAATGAATGTCAGAATTCGAATACATGAAGAGATGGGCTTGAAAACTTGGTATTGGTTCCGACAAATCTCCCCTTATAGAACAGAGTTGAGTATTAGCCCCCAATTTTTCACCGATTGACTAGTCCATGCTAGTTTTTTTATTCTGTAGTTTCATGTGAGTTTGTGGCTTAATTCCAGATCTCGTTTCTGTAATATGGTACTGAACTGAGGGATCGACTTGGTTAATTCTGAATTTAAGTTTGTAGTTTGATTTGAGCTTCGCGGGTGAATTTCTCATATATTGCTTCTACAATGTGATCGTGAACTGGGGATTGACTTGGTTTATTCTGGATTTAAGGTAACGAACGAGTTCAGCAGTGATTCTGCTTCTGCAATTGAGGCAATCCGGTCCCTGGCTGCTACTGAAACGAGATATGCAAAGGCTGATCTCACTCACCTCTTCAAGATAGCTTACGAGGAAGGGAAAAGGGCAGAGCTGCAAGGGCGGCTACTCAGAGTGGTAAGCTTGCTGCAAGCTCTAAGTTCTACCTGTAGCTTCAAACTGTCAACTGGCTCTTTCCTAAGGGCTGGTAACACTTTCCGACTTGCTAGTAACGGTAAGTTGGTAACCGGAGGCCACTTGCTAGAAATGGCATTATTTTCAAGCATGTGGGCAGCCGGTAATAAGCGATTGCATGCAATGTTCCCCAACGAATGCTGTGAAATAATGTGCTTTCATGCTAGGGCATGTAGATCCCATGCAGGCCAGCTTTAAGTCATCCACATCACCTCTTGTCATCTAATATCCTGGCATGGCATAAAACGCAATTATAAACTGCCCAATAAATAGTAATGGCTCAGACTGATATGCCCAATCTAAAACAGCTAACAGGTTGACAACCGTTATGGGGCTGAGGGCGGATACTCACTTGTACCTTTTGTTGAAGGTACAGAGGGCATCTGCTGTATGCCCGCAGCCCCACACTCATCATCTTATTTTCTATATCGATCTGTCCAGTACTTTGTGCACCATCTGATCGCATCTGCACTGTATTTTCTACACCACCTAACCTACCATCTGCCTGGTTTGGGCGGAGAATGTTCTGATATCATCCAGAAATTTCTGCGTTTCATGATATGTATAAAATGCAAGTACAACTCTAAACTGGAAAGGCCTGGCATATTAGTGGCAAACTGTCAACATAAGGTTAACAAAACATATAAACGTTTTCCATGTAGTGCTATATCTGTGTGCTGTTGTTATATGTGGATTGAGACTCGGTTTTAACTTTCTTGAGGATCAACATTCCAGGTACTCATCTACTGCCGGTCCTCAACCAGGCCTCAACATCAGTGGCCTGTAAAGCAAAAGAATTTCACCATGGACATAGTCTATATGCACGACAAGCCTACTGCTGATAACTGTCCACAGAAGGTATATGATGTGCTGGTTGATGCCCTTGAGCATGTAAGCCAGTATGAGGGCTACATTCTCGAGACTGGCCAAGGGCTTGCTCGGGTCCTGTTTCGTCAGATTTGCATCATCTTATCGCATCCCTTGCTGCGCTGCAATCAAGATGACCTTGATATTCCCAAACAAGTTGTGAAAAAAACTCTGGCTATTGAAGCTGCGCCGAAGGAAGATAGCCCACCCGTCTCCAGCCAGTAGTTAGGCCTCCTAGTTCAGTGGTATGTATTCATGAAGTCTGTTCCGTACGTTGTAAATGGCCAAGCAGATAATAATTCCTTTTACTGCTGTGGCGAGCTTGTGATGGCATTGAACACGAATTTGCAAATCAGTAAATCTCAAATGGCTACTTTATTTTTGTAATACTGCCTCGTAATTTGCATCACTTCAGGAGCCATACTGCATTTCTATTTTTCTCTGAACAATCAAAGGGTGATATTATTATAGCTTGTATTTTTGTTGGTACCGTGGATTTTTTTTATCCAAGTTTTTTTCCTGATCTCTGTACTGCACAAGTTTGCATGCAGGAATGGCATAGACATACAACCACTTGGGCAGAGTTACCTTAAACGAATTTGACATTTTTGTCTGGTTATCTGCCTGATGGATAAATCACGGAAATCTCAATTTCACGTTTGTGAAGAGCAGTTAGGAACAAAAGGAAAGCATTCTAGTACAGCACACTGAGGGGCAAGCAAACAAACAAATAAACTGGTTCGATTGTGTTTTTGTCCTTGAAATAATTGCATTGCTTCATACAGTACTTTCTTTCGTGACTCTAGCCACCATTTTCATGATGGTCCCTCCTTCTGGGTTGCCGCCGGCGATCAGTGCCGCTCCTCGTTAAGAGCAGCAGGGCATCCACGAGAACATACCGCCCTTCGCTGCTTCCTGCTGCGGCGCCGCTTCCGGTTTGCTGCTCGTCTGCGCTTCCGGCGGCGCCGTGTCCGTCGTCGTCGGTGGCTCTGTCGGTGTCGCTTTTGGCGTCAGCGGCTGCTCGCGAGACTGCTGATTTTTCTTTGAGCTGTACCCCTTGTCCTCCATCAATCTGCATATCATGAGCAAGAGTTGCGTCAGGTTAGAGTTGCCGACGATCGAACGTCAGAACGTGCAATGCAAAAGACGTACTTGGGGAAGGCGAAGGAGTAGCTTGGGGCCGCGTCGCCGAGCTCCGGGATGCTCTCGAAGTGCCGCGGCGTGGAGGCGGCGGTAGGCGTGGCGGCGCCGGCGGAGCTGTCGCGGGGCGGCGTGGTGATGTCCATGAGCTCCGGGTGCGCGAGGAAGTAGCCGGTGAAGTCGCAGGACGGCGCCACCTGGAGGCCGAACACCGAGTCCGTGGACATCATGCTCCAGTCCTTGCCGGGGTCCGACGCGTCGCGCTCGAACACGGACGCCGGGATCCGGCCCTCGTCGTGCTCGCCGTCCGCGCCGAGGACCACCGGCTGCCGGTCCATCATCATCTGCTGCGCCGCCGGCGGCGTGCCCTCGTAGGCGAAGGACTCGGACGAGGCGTAGCGATACACCGCCCGGTTCTCCTCGGGCGCCACATTGCCGCCCTCCTTGCCGTGCAGCTCGGCGCCGCTACCTTCCCTGAACCCCAACGCCATGCTCGCTCACGCGCGCGCACCTTGAGAAGCCCAATGTGCACCGACGACGGTGGTCGCCGGAGACGGTGAGCCCCGGCCGTCCGTCGGCCGGCCTCGCTAGAGGCTACAAACACCAGGTCAATGGCCCTCTCGGGGCAATGGTTTTGGACGAGACCGTCGCCGGCCGGCGCGGCGTTCGTGTGGACCGGCAATGACCGCGCCCCCACCGGTGTAGATCAATGGAGGTGGAGGCGGTTGATCGAGGCAAATGGAGGTGTGTGGGTTTTTGTGAACGGAAATCGTCGGCCGTGCTGCGAGCCAAATATAAATAGACGAGAAGGCCGTCGCTAAGTTAAGGTTTTGTGCGAAATTAGGAGGGCTTAATAAGGGCAGGTTCGCGCCGTCAACTGCTGACGATGCACTCTGGCAGCTGTTGCAATTGCAACGGCGCCGAGTTGGCGACCGTTCCTGTTGTCTAAACGGGTGTGCTAGCGTATGTTGTTTTTGACTACTGCTAAAAGCAGGCGATAACAGCTCGTGCGTCTCAAAGACAGCTTAACACAAGGGATGACAACACCCTAATAATAGGGACTTCAATTTCTACACATTTGCAGCTTCAGACACACAGGAAGATGATATTCAGTGCTGGGTTCTGCACTTTCAGGTACTTCTAAAGATGCTCTCATGCATCAGCTCTCTGGGAGGCAATGAGGGAAGTGTGGTATATTCCAAGAATTTTCATGCCCGTACGTGAGGATTGGCTAGAAAATTGGCTGCTGCCTCTGTCGGCACAACAATGTGGTCGGATCCTAATGATTGCATGGAGGACCTGGTACGCACGTAATGAGATTACACACGACAAGCCGCTGCCTCCAATTGATGGGTCGCGTAGGTTCATCTGCAGCTACTTACAATCCTTGGAAAATATTCGTAAGATGGAGCCTGAGGATGTTCTAAAGGGGAAGCAAGTAATCAATGCCCAACCAACTAATACCCCTGTTGTTCAGCCTGTCCGTGTTCCATGGGCTAAACCACCAGATGGTATGCTGAAGCTCAACGTGGATGGTGCCTATATGGCGCAGTCAGGAAGTACCGGCGTGGGTATAATCTTGAGGCGTAGTGATGACTCCATCGTCTTCACGGCCTGCAGATCACTGCGCTTGTCTGCTCTCGAGGCGGAGATTAGTCATGCATTGAAGGTGTACGGTTGGCGCTTGAACTCAACCAAGATGGCATCCTCGTGGAAACTGATAGTTTGGAGATGGTCAGGATGGTGACAAGTACTGATGCAGACAAATCTTGTCTTGCACATTTAGTGGAGGACCTTCATTTATTACTTTCTTCACAATATATTGTTTCTATTACTAAGATTCCTAGGTTGCAGAATTCTGCTAGTCATGAGTTAGCTAGTTTTGGTATGAGAGAGGATAGAAATGATGTTTGGTTAGGGTCGGCTCCAGAGCCTCTGTTGGGCCGCATCCTTTGGGATTGTAACAACACTATTATTTGATTAATACAATCCCGTTTACCCCACACAAAAAAAGAAGACATCATATTTTATTATGTAAGATACCATTGCAGAAAAAAACCTCTCCAATGGACTGTAATTTTCACACATTTGAAGAGAATTAATCTACTACACAAAAGATGAACATAGCCGGATGAAACTAAATTGGTTTGCCATTTCTCTCATGTAGGAACAGTAGAACAACACACCTGCACAAGCACTAGAATATACAATCACTAGCTGATCCCTGCTCATGGATAGACAGGTCATAGCAATCACTGGAAAAATAAAAGCAAAGGAAAGATGGAAAGAACGAAAATACTTATGTTCAACTTCTTCACCTTCAAATAATCAATACCAAACCAAGGTCCCACCTCCATGCACTTCTAGTGAAGTTACAATCAGAAAATGGATCTGAATTTTCTCATATATGCCTGAACTGAAGAAGTGCTGATTGTCCACTAAAAATGCGGTGAATCATTTGTTGCACAGAAATGATCAACAAAAATGGATACAAGAAGATAGAGCTCATATGCAACATTGAAGAGGATTTCACCTTGGTGATCTCAAAGGCAGTATGCTCAGCTCGGTACCGCATTTACCGGGCGATGATTTCAGCAGAGCAGTAATCACTTTCCTCTCCTTCTCTAACAATTATCCTTGCAAATTGTCAAGTATTCTGTGTTGGTACGGTGATGTGAGGGTCTCCAAAATTTAAACTGTGTTGGAACAGGGATGATTTCACTGATGGGTATTGCATTTCAGATTCTTCAGAATAATGTGGCTCTGCAAAATAGCAACACAATTGGCATGTCAATTGCACTGCAAGCACCAATTATTCAGCATGGTAACAATATGAATTGTTTAGGCGTTGAGCCTTGGCAAAAAAAAATTAGCCCAGATCTGTGTTGTTTATTCTAAGATGGAACACCTTGGCCCGAATCAAGATCCTGATATCCAAATTCACATTGATTTTGTCATCCTAAAGTTCAAATCCACCTTTCACAGAGAAAGATACCTGGTTATTGTGTAAAGTAGAAATTTAACACTGAAGCTCACAGCACCAGATCGAAATTAACAGCAGAGAGGAAAATTAACAGATCTGGAGAATTATGCATTCATCAGAGCCATCACAGGAACAGAATGGGAAGAAAACACAAGAGGAATAATTAGGCAGCAAACATTGACAACGGGGGACAAATTTTTAGAACACTGCACTGCATTTCCATTTCATTCCACCATGAGGCTACTACACAGGGCAGGATCCCTTGAGACGACACATCATAATTATCAACACGACAGACAGAAGCACACTGCTGAAACCAGGCAAGGAACAACAGCTACCAACAAGCGATAGGCCTAGGCGCGCTCGCCACGGATACGTCGCGCGAGCTGGATGTCCTTGGGCATGATGGTGACGCGCTTGGCGTGGATGGCGCAGAGGTTGGTGTCCTCGAAGAGGCCGACGAGGTAGGCCTCGGCGGCCTCCTGCAGGGCCGAGACGGCGGAGCTCTGGAAGCGGAGGTCGGTCTTGAAGTCCTGCGCGATCTCGCGGACCAGGCGCTGGAAGGGCAGCTTGCGGATGAGCAGCTCCGTGCTCTTCTGGTACTTGCGGATCTCGCGCAGCGCGACGGTGCCCGGGCGGAAGCGGTGCGGCTTCTTGACGCCGCCCGTGGCCGGCGCCGACTTGCGCGCCGCCTTGGTGGCCAGCTGCTTCCTCGGGGCCTTGCCGCCGGTCGACTTGCGGGCGGTCTGCTTCGTGCGGGCCATCGGAGGAGCGGGTTTGGGATCGCCGGCGGTGGGTTGAGGTTGGGTGGAGCGGAATGGGGGCGGCGGGGGAGGTTTTATAGGGGATGGAGGTGGGCGGGGCGGCGGGGATGGTGGAAATTTTGGGAGTGGTGGCGCGGGAGGGTGGGCTGGAGGAGGGAGATGGAGCTGGGAGCGTTGGATCGGGGGGAGATGGACGGGTGGGATTGGGTTTTGGGGCGAGCACGCGGATCGGGAGGGGCGATCCGTGGGGGGAGGGAGCTGTGATGTGATTGGCTGGGTGAGGTGGGGTGTGAAGCGGGTCCGTGGATGGGGGTGTCCACGCGCTGTGATTGGCTGACGCGTTTCGTGGTGTACTTGCCCGAGCATCTTGAGCGACGGATTTGGCTTGATCAAGCGCGTGTTCGTTTCAGCCCTAGCGCCATCGCATTTTGATTTGATTTTTTTTCGATTGCAAGATAGATACATTTACATAGATTTTGGTGTGTAATTTAAAAACACTGTACAATAAGAAAACTTAACTAGTGGGTTCTGATGGTTCTCGCTGAAGAAAGCACACTCGGTCATCCAAACTAGTGTTTTGAGCGTCCGCATTGACGCATTTCGACCCCAAATTTGGGTCTTGCTTGCATCTCCGCAGATAGACCGGACATTTTGCGTTGGGCAATCCTCGTTGTTTTTGGTCAAGAGGGTGTGGTGCCATGAGGGCAACATTTTATTTAGTTTGTTTGGGTGGTCGCACGAACATTAGGGACCTAGCGGCATCCTGGTAACGTTTGGGTCGCGCGCTGCACCTAACGTGAACACCTATTTGGGCGGCATGTGGCCTCGTCTTCCTGGTCGGCGCTGCCCATGGCAGGCTCGAAGGGACGCGTCCATGGCAGACGTGCGAGCGAGTGGGAAATTTTCCGTGTGTGTGGAATGGTGTCGCAGCACGCGCTCCCGCCTTGTTTTCCTCCCACGGACGTCGGCTATAAATGGCGCCGTGCATAGCCTCCTCTGGCACAATAGCCACAAACAACCTCTTCCACATCTTCCTTCTCTAGCACCCTCTCCTACGTGCCATGCCTCGCAAGCTCCAGACGACATGGACAAACCTCACCCCTGGACAGGTTTGGTGCAGGGTGCTACACAGTGCGGATCTACAGATTGCCGACCCAGGTTTCACGGGCAACCTGCAGAGATGGTGGACGGAGGCCCGCAAGCGAGTGAGGAGGATCGGTAGGAAGCGCTTTGACTTCATGGTGATCAGCACGGCATGGACGCTCTGGAAACAGCGGAATGCAAGGGCTTTCGGAAACGCGAGGGAGCAGAAGACGGTCGACCAAATGGTGGTCCAGATTAGAGATGATTTCCACCTATGGGAGAGGGCCAAGAGAGGAGGGAGGCTAGATATAGCGAGAGAGTAGGCCTAGGCGGAGGGAGGGTGGAGTGTGTGTGTTCTCAGTACCGTGGTTTTGATCTTGTATATTGTTATATTCTCTCTTCTATAAAAAATAAGGCACGCTTTCCGCGTGCTCTCGAAAAAAAGGAATGAAAGGTGGGTCATGTATTGATAAATTAGTACATTTTTTATAGCTTACTATTGTACATGGTGGATATATGTTGGCTATAGATGACATGTAATCTTGCTTATAACCAAGAGACGGCTACTTGCTCTCAAAAGTATGAGCTTGGTCCTTTGGATTCACCATGGACAAGTCCCATGGGCTACTATATATCAATTTGATTCTTGATGTGATAAACATCAGAATATACAATCGATAGTACAGATCGGGCCTTTTAATGCTCCCTGTGATGTGCGAAAGAAAGCTAATATCCAAAAATTCCAACCGTCTTCCGGGCCACAACCCGTCCAGGCATCAAAAACATAGCACACGGTTGACAAAAACGAAATTGTTTGCGATATGATACAAATGTTTACTCGGGAGGGAATCATGTGTGTATCATACATCTTTGCATACTCGTTCTTTTATTCAAACCGTTGTGATATTTTCACGCTTCCTTTTCCTTTTCCAACTTCATTTTCCCGCCGTTTAGCTGTCTTCTCGGCACCCTGTCTCGTCTATAAATTGAGTGAGATCCGCCAGTAGCTTATACTTGCAAAAATTACTGAAAAACTAAAGGAAATAATGCCTCGCTGCCGTACATACATATCTAGTTACCAAGCACTGCTCATGCTTAGAGCGAGGATGGAGGTGGCGCTGAAGGCTCCGCTTTCCGCAGATCTGCAAGTTGTATCCTAAGAGATCACACATGACCATGCCTATAGAAAATCGTGTGCTATCATGAACAAAACGTCGTCCCTATCTTAAGGCATCACACATGGGCTTGCTTTAACAAAATCGTGTGGTGTTCACATCCCCTCAAGCTGATACTGCCGACCGTCGCCATAGTCAAGGAGCCCTCTAGATCTGACATCAACGACATTGTGGATTCGAACGAGGTACAATTTCTAGACTTAATTAGGGATACACTCTAATTCGGGATTTGGGTTTCCTCATTCTGACTCATTTCATCTATGTGAATATTGTTGATTCCCCATTGTGACTGCAATGATCTGCATGATGAGATAAAGATATGTGTTGGAGGGCTGAACATCGATGTTCAGAAGAAGAAGAAAGCATAGGGGGGGGAAGCGAATATGTTTAAAGAAGGAAAGCTGAAGATGGACCTACATTTTGCAGATATTATCCACAAACACGAGATGAAGGCAGAGACAGATAAGTGGAAGATGATGAAGACTAAAAAATATGTATGGGACATGTAAATAGGCTTCATTAGGCTTTGGTTGCCGTTGTAATACGTAATAGGTGTTGTAATAGCACTTTCAGTTTTATCTAGATGCAAGTATTAGGGATTTTTGAATACTTTTGATGGGTGAAAACCTAAAATAATGTAATGGGTGAAACTAGCCCCATCTCTAGGATTTGGGGGCCCCGGTGCAACCTATAGAATGGGCCACTCATTTTTTGTTCAAACTCAATAACTAGTAAAACAAAATCATATTTTTAATTACATAACTTCTACTGCGTACAATGATCATAATATTGTTTATTATAAAAAGAGTAAATATAGCACTAAAGTAATGGACCTAATTTTCTACCCAAAAGCATCATTCGTCTTGTATTTCTTGAAATGAAATATTCAATCATATCTTTGTAGTTAATCTTTTCCAAGATATCATTCTCAAGTGATATTGTCACCAATCTACTAAGTCTTTCTTGTGGCATAGTAGAACTCAAGTAGGATTTCAGCAACTTGAGTTTATAAAAGCTTCTTTCCACAGATGCAACAATAACAAGAAGGGATTTCTATTTTCGTGCCCCTGCTTCGTTAGTTGTACTCAGTTTTCCCCAGCCGCTTAACTTTTCCTCAGTTTTCCCCTCCCTCTAGTTTGAAACCCCTCGCAGGCGCTCGGACGGGAGGGTTGCCGTCTGGTCAGAGGCCTTGACCGTTACCGGTGACGGATAGGGAGCCGTGAATTTACCGTTGCTTTCGAACTGTGTTGACTGTTGACTGGAGGAGCTCACACACCGCCCCTCCGCCCGAGGCCCGGAGGAGCTCACACACCGCCCCTCCGCCGCCACGCCGTCCTGCCCACCTAACTTATGGCGTCGTCCGCCGCCGAGCCACCCCTCCCCCACCACCACCCCCGGGAGGCGGAGAGGGACCCGCCTCCACCAGATCTAGATCTACCCCTGTCGCGGTAGAGTTTGTATATCCGTCTGGTGTGCCGCCTCTTCCCGTCAGCCTTGGAGAAGATTGGGAATCGGAGGGATCTAACGCATGGATTCCATCCGGGTAAGCATCGTACTGCCTTGTGAATTAACGGTAGGCAGTTTTTGAGCGCGAATCGTTGTTGCTCAACTAAGCTGCGTTGCTTTTCGAATAGGATTGATCCAGTGACGGCTTTTCGGCTGGTGGTTAGGCTGGATTCTAGCTTTACGCGTGATTCTAAACGCAGTACCAATGGGTTTAACTTCCCTGCGGTGGTTGCAACCACCATCTCGTTGAGGGATTTGAAAGCTAACATCTGCGATAAGTACCCCTGGAGCCCTCGCGGAGCAGTTCGTTCCGAATATTTCAACAGCACGGAGCGAAGATTTGTTCCACTAATTTCCGATGACGATCTGGGAATTCTTTTTGCTTTGAATGCTTCTTGCCGTTTCGGAAAAATTCGTATCCATGTGGACAGGGGCCGGACATCATCCGGTGTTGGGGCATCATCGGGTGGTCGGGCATCATGTCTCTCTACTGCTGCTGCCTCTTGCTAATAGTGTGCGCCGCGGCGCTCCTTGTAGGTCCACGGCAGCACCATCCGTCCCCGATGCGAGTGGTATCCGGATCGTTCTCGTGGTCAATGTGGAGGACGATGCAGAGATTGGGGATCAGTCTCCTGAAGATGATGAGGATGAGTTAATGTTTCCTGAATTGGTAGATCGATGCAGTAAGCAGGCAATGGAGGATCAATACATGGAAGTGTTGCCTACCAAAACCCACCGGCGAGCAGTGGTTAAGCAACACGAAGAGCCGGGAGGCTTCCAAGGCTGCAGGGGGCCCTGGTCCCTCGACGTCGTCCCGCAAATGTTCCGGCACACGTCCTAGCGGTTGCAAGGGCGTGCCACCCGACCTATACCTGGTCGGGAAGGTGTTGGATTGCTTTGATTAGTTTCTCGCATGGCGGACACGTAAACATTAAATACGAGCCCGATCGGCTCTCGGGTTGCCCCGTGGATCGGCTCACAAAGCCGATCGCCCCATGGTTCACGTCGGGTTAACGATGACATGGGGCTCCTGCTTGATCGGTATAAAGCTAAACCAATCTACGACGGTTTAGGGTTTTCACCGTATGATCGGAACATCCTACGCGTAGTTGAGCCTAATAGACACGAAAGATAATGGAAAACTAACCCTAAAAGAGGCCTAAAAACCAACATGAAGTTAATTCCCGGAACATCCCTCTTAGGACTAACAAACCATACCTAACGCACTACCGGATCGTTCAACCCGTTTGCAAGGCCTAACCATATGGATATTAAACCAATCCTTGAAGAATCAAGGAGCAACTATAACGGATCGGATCTACTAAACAACGAACAAGCAAGACGCTGCCCTTATACCTGGATAGGTGTAAGGGCAGCTAGATATCGAGGGACGGCACAGCTAAGCAGATATGCGTAAGAAAAGCATCTATGCAAGCCCCAAAACATCTACGATAAGTAGTGCTACTCGCCATCAACAACGCTTCAAAGCACGAGCAGCACAAGGTAAACGAATAAACGTGTCGCTGCCTAGATCGCAAGATGCGATCTAGGCAGCATGATGCTTACCGGGAGAAACCCTCGAAAGAAGGGGTGGCGATGCGCCTGATTTGTGTTTGTTGTGAACGTGATTGTCCTCCTTTTCCGATAACCCTAGATACATATTTATAGTCCAATGGACTTTCTAATTCGGGCGTGCACCTAACCGTGCACGGGCTAAACTCTATCTTTTAATTCTAAACTAAGATGCGACCTACTATGTTACAGATACATGGGCAATTAAGCCCAAACTCTTCGTGCAAGGCCGCTTCAAAGATGCTCCACGCGTGTATCCTTCAAGCCCATCTTCACTTACGGCCCATCTCCTGATTTGGCCAAAATCTGGTGATAACACATGCCCCCCTGGTTTTGGCAATGATAATTTCAAAACCACTCTATTTTTCCTTCGAAGGGTCATGTCGTGGCAGGGCAGAACCGTCGCAGTATTCTTCATCATGATACCTTGTCTTCTCAACTTCTCTGCACGATTTGACAGTTTTGGCACCACATCCTCGGAAACTGTTCGAGCATTGAATCTCCAATATATCTCCTTTTATTTAACCGCATCGAACAGTTCACCTCTTCATCCCCTTGCTCCAAACCAGCCGTCAGCCAAAAACCCTCTCCCTCCAGAACCATGTCTTCCTCTTCCTCCTCTTCCGCTTCTCTCCAATCCTCTTCCTCAAGCGAGTTGATCCCAGAGCACAACCAGATGGAAGCGTACAATAGGCGCGCTCCCGAGCATTGGGATGAGCAGGAGTTTGACTTCGACTTCGTGCCAGAGGGCCGACCCGAGGACCTCGTCCGGTCGAGCGGCGACATGCCCCTGACTGACGGGGAAGATGACCTCCGGTTCCTGATTGACGGAGAACTGGAGGCGGAGAGCGACAGCAATGACCCCCCCTTCCGGGGCAAATTCACCTCCTCCACCAAAGAAGAAGAAGAGGACGATGAAGACGAAGACGTCTCCTCCGACACGAAGAAAGAACAGGAGGACGACACCTCCTCCGACAAACCGCCGCCAAAGCGCATCCGTGGCTGGGCTTGGTCAGATGAGGACGACGATGACGAAGAGGAAGAAGCCCCCGCTGAAGGTTACAGTAGCAGCGACGAGGAAATCGTCGACAGCAGCAATGACGGGAGCTACCCCAGCGACGGCGAAGACGGCAACAGCCCTTAGAGTAGGGACTTACTAGTATAAGATTAGCAGTAGCAATCTGTTCCCTTTTTGTTGAGCAATCGGCTTCTCTTTGTAAGAAATCACCTTTTTTAATCAATGAAGATGAAGATGTTCTTCCAATTCAATTTCCAATCATCCGATTTCACCTCTTGCCATTTTCTGATTGTCAAAGGTGGTCAACGCCTTAATGAGACGATGGCAACGCATCAGTCCTTCCGGATAAATTGCGAGACAGGTTAATTCAGTTATCCCTCAAATAATAACCTGCAACCCTTGTCCCAATTCCGATCCTCAAACAGTAATCCTTAACCACTCCAAATCACCAGGGCAACCTTGCACAATCTTCCAGGCATCAAACCGAACCCAAGGAAGTATCAGGATGGTTCAGAACTTCCCTTATCAGGAGCCTGAAAATTTTAAAATATGGTCTCCTTCAGGTTAGACCACCTTGCCGATGACGACTGCACTTGGCAGTTTTACTCATGATCCGTCCCTGCTTCCTCCCAGCTGGTATGACTACCTCAGACAGGATCATGAAACCTGGTCACGGATCTTCAAGGCCAGTGCCTTCCGAGCCTCAGTCAAGGCGAGAACAGCAGGGAGACAGGTGGCCACCAGGAACTTTGAAGGACAACATCTTTCTAAGCTTCAGTAGCTGATGCGCGTAAATGTACACGTCCGTTGGGAACCCCAAGAGGAAGGTATGATGCGCACAGTGGCAAGTTTTCCCTCAGAAAGAAACCAAGGTTTAATCGAACCAGGAGGAGCCAAGAAGCACGTTGAAGGTTGATGGTCGCGAAATGTGATGCGGCGCAACACCGGG
>NC_061508.1:22863280-22923894 GCF_022539505.1 Lolium rigidum
AAATATAGTTTCAGGGGAGGAACCCGATAATGTTGTCGATGAAGAAGGGGATGCCTTGGGCATCCCCAAGCTTAGACGCTTGAGTCTTCTTAGAATATGCAGGGGTGAACCACCGGGGCATCCCCAAGCTTAGAGCTTTCACTCTCCTTGATCATATTGCATCATACTCCTCTCTTGATCCTTGAAAACTTCCTCCACACCAAACTCGAAACAACTCATTAGAGGGTTAGTGCACAATAAAAATTAACATGTTCAGAGGTGACACAATCATTCTTAACATTTCTGGACATTGCATAAAGCTAATGGACATTAATGGATCAAAGAAATTCATCCAACATAGCAAAAGAGGCAATGCGAAATAAAAGGCAGAATCTGTCAAAACAGAACAGTCCGTAAAGATGGATTTTATTAGGGCACCATACTTGCTCAAATGAAAATGCCCAAATTTAATGAAAGTTGCGTACATATCTGAGGATCACTCACGTAAATTGGCTTAATTTTCTGAGTTACCTAGAGAGAATTAGACCCAGATTCGTGACAGCAAAGAAATCTGTTTCTGCGCAGTAATCCAAATCTAGTATTTACTTTACTATCAAAGACTTTACTTGGCACAACAAAACATAAAACTAAGATAAGGAGAGGTTGCTACAGTAGTAAACAACTTCCAAGACTCAAATATAAAACAAAAATACTGTAGTAAAAACATGGGTTGTCTCCCATAAGCGCTTTTCTTTAACGCCTTTCAGCTAGGCGCGTAAAGTGTGTATCAAGTGTTATCAAAGGGTGGTGCATCTACAGCGGGGTTTGGAGTTTTCTCAACCATGCATAGTATATTGGATACATAAGTTTCAGCGTCTCCCTTTTCATTAGTCTTGGGCTTGCTACTCTCATCGAACAAATTTTCAGGAACAAGCCAAGCATAGTTATTTTCTAGTGCATCATTCATAGCTAGGAGTTTACATGGTATTGGTGCTTTGATCTCCCTACCATCATTAGCATTATCAGTATATTTCATCCTATACATATCCATTTTTTCAAGTGTTCTTTTAAAGTCGGTATAAAAGCCAAGCCTCTTATGCTTAATAAAAACTTTTCTAGCTTCTATAGCTATATCTTCAAATTCTCGCACTAAGACTTTTAGAACAAAATCTCTCTTCTCTCCCCGCTCCATATCAGAAAGTGTAAGAAACATGTGTTGTATCATGGGGTTGAGACTAATAAATCTAGCTTCCATCATGCGCACCAAACAAACAGAGGCATCTTCATAAGTAGGGACAACTTTTGCAAGTGGTATATCTTTAAGATCTTCATGCATACTAACATGGGTGAAAAATTCTTCTATATTATCTCTTCCAATTATAGACCCTTGTCCCACAAGTATATCTTTTACAGTAAAATTAAGAGGAAACATGTTGAAATAAGTAAAGTAAATGCAAGTAACTAATTTTTTGTGTTTTTGATATAGCAAACAAGACAGTAAATAAAGTAAAGCTAGAAACTAATTTTTTTGTGTTTTGATATAATGCAGCAAACAAAGTAGAAAATAAAATAAAGCAAGGCAAAAACAAAGTAAAGAGATTGAGAAATGGAGACTCCCCTTGCAGCGTGTCTTGATCTCCCCGGCAACGGCGCCAGAAATTTGCTTGATGCGTGTAAATGACACGTCCGTTGGGAACCCCAAGAGGAAGGTGTGATGCGCACAACGGCAAGTTTCCCTCAGTTAGAAACCAAGGTTTAATCGAACCGAGTAGGAGTCAAGAAGCACGTTGAAGGTTGATGGCGGCGGGATGTAGTGCGGCGCAACACCGAAGATTCCGGCGCCAACGTGGAACCCGCACAACACAACCAAAGTACTTTGCCCCAATGAAACGAGTGAGGTTGTCAATCTCACCGGCTTGCTGTAACAAAGGATTAACCGTATTGTGTGGAAGATGATTGTTTGCAGAGAAAACAATAAAACAAGTATTGCAGCAGATTTGTATTTCGAGTATAAAAGAATGGACCGGGGTCCACAGTTCACTAAAGGTGTCTCTCCCATAAGATAAAAGCATGTTGGGTGAACAAATTACAGTCGGGCAATTGACAAATAGAGAGGGCATAATAATGCACATACATGTCATGATAAGTACAGTGAGATTTAATTGGGCATTACGACAAAGTACATAGACCGCCATCCAACCGCATCTATGCCTAAAAAGTCCACCTTCAGGTTATCATCCGAACCCCTTCCAGTATTAAGTTGCAAAGCAACAGACAATTGCATTAAGTATTGCGCGTAATGTAATCAATAACTACATCCTCGGACATAGCATCAATGTTTTATCCGTAGTGGCAACAGCACATCCATAACCTTAGGGGTTTCTGTCACTCCCCAGATTCACGGAGACATGAACCCACTATCGAGCATAAATACTCCCTCTTGGAGTTACTAGCATCAACTTGGCCAGAGCCTCTACTAATAACGGAGAGCATGCAAGATCATAAACAACACATAGGTAATAACTTGATAATTAACATAACATGGTATTCTCTATCCATCGGATCCCGACAAACACAACATATATCATTACAAATAGATGATCTTGATCATGTTAGGCAGCTCACAAGATCCAACAATGAAGCACAATGAGGAGAAGACAACCATCTAGCTACTGCTATGGACCCATAGTCCAGGGGTGAACTACTCACTCATCACTCCGGAGGTGACCATGGCGGTGAAGAGTCCTCCGGGAGATGAATCCCCTCTCCGGCGGGGTGCCGGAGGGGATCTCCGAGAATCCCCGAGATGGGATTGGCGGCGGCGGCGTCTCGCAAGGGTTTTCCGTATCGTGGTTCTTCGTATCGGGGGTTTCGCGACGGAGGCTATAAGTAGGCGGAAGGGCAGAGTCGGAGGGCTGACGAGGGGCCCACACCATAGGGCGGCGCGGGCCCCCCTCTGGCCGCGCGGCCCTATGGTGGCGGCGCCTCGTCGCCCCACTTCGTATCCCTTCGGTCTTCTGGAAGCTTCGTGGCAAAATAGGACCCTGGGCGTTGATTTCGTCCAATTCCGAGAATATTTCGTTACTAGGATTTCTGAAACCAAAAACAGCAGAAAACAACAATCGGCTCTTCGGCATCTTGTTAATAGGTTAGTTCCAGAAAATGCACGAATATGACATAAAGTGTGCATAAAACATGTAGATATCATCAATAATGTGGCATGGAACATAATAAATTATCGATACGTTGGAGACGTATCACCAGACACCAGGGCGGCGCGGCCCAGGCCCTGGCCGCGCCGACCTATGGTGTGGGCTCCTCGTGCCGCCTCTTTATCTGCCCTTCCGCCTACAAATAGCCTCCGTCGCGAAACCCCCAGTACCGAGAGCCACGATACGGAAAAACTTACTGAGACGCCGCCGCCGCCAATCCCATCTCGGGGGATTCTGGAGATCTCCTTCGGCACCCTGCCGGAGAGGGGATTCATCTCCCGGAGGACTCTTCACCGCCATGGTCGCCTCCGGAGTGATGAGTGAGTAGTTCACCCCTGGACTATGGGTCCATAGCAGTAGCTAGATGGTTGTCTTCTCCTCATTGTGCTTCATTGTTGGATCTTGTGAGCTGCCTAACATGATCAAGATCATCTATCCGTAATTCTATATGTTGTGTTTGTCGGGATCCGATGGATAGAGAATACTATGTTATGTTAATTATCAAGTTATTACCTATGTGTTGTTTATGATCTTGCATGCTCTCCGTTATTAGTAGAGGCTCTGGCCAAGTTTTTGCTCTTAACTCCAAGAGGGAGTATTTATGCTCGATAGTGGGTTCATGCTTCCATTGAATCTGGGACAGTGACAGAAAGTTCTAAGGTTGTGGATGTGCTGTTGCCACTAGGGATAAAACATTGATGCTATGTCTAAGGATGTAGTTATTGATTACATTACGCACCATACTTAATGCAATTGTCTGTTGTTTTGTAACTTAATACTGAAGGGGTTCGGATGATAACCTGAAGGTGGACTTTTTAGGCATAGATGCATGCTGGATAGCGGTCTATGTACTTTGTCGTAATGCCCAATTAAATCTCACTATATTTATCATGACATGTATGTGCATTGTTATGCCCTCTCTATTTGTCAATTGCCCGACTGTAATTTGTTCACCCAACATGCTTTTATCTTATGGGAGAGACACCTCTAGTGAACTGTGGACCCCGGTCCTATTCTTTACATCGCATACAATCTACTGCAATACTTGTTTTACTGTTTTCTGCAAACAATCATCATCCACACTATACATCTAATCCTTTGTTACAGCAAGCCGGTGAGATTGACAACCTCACTGTTTCGTTGGGGCAAAGTACTTTGGTTGTGTTGTGCAGGTTCCACGTTGGCGCCGGAATCTCTGGTGTTGCGCCGCACTACATCCCGCCGCCATCAACCTTCAACGTGCTTCTTGACTCCTCCTGGTTCGATTAAACCTTGGTTTCTTACTGAGGGAAACTTGCCGCTGTGCGCATCACACCTTCCTCTTGGGGTTCCCAACGAACGTATCAACTACACGCATCACGCCGCCCGGAAGTAACGCCGCGGAAGACGAAGTAGTTGTGCCGCTGCCAGGCGGGCCCGTGCGAGGACCGAGCGGACACTTTGCACGTCCGCGCAGCGTCCGCATAGACGCAAACCTGGCGCATATTTGGGCCAGGTTTGCGTCTCCGCAGACGGCCCGGTCACTTTGCGTCGCTCCACTGAAGGTGGTGCCAGACGCATTTCCGGTCACGGTGACCGTTGTGTCGCGCCGCTGGAGATGCCCTAATGAAAATCTTGAATCCGCCACTGGTCGTTACGCATCAAAGGGGAGAGGCGCAGGCCGTGTCACTACGCAGCTTTGCAATCAAAGGAGTACGTTCACGTCCGCTCCACATGCGTGCGTCCAACTCGACACACTACAACGTGACCACACTTCACGCAAACGCATTTTCTTGGGGCCAAGCAGCGAGGCCTATTTGAAGCCCAGCTGAAGCCTCGGTCACGAAAACATTTCGACTCGGCGTCTTTTCTTCCCGATGGCGGCGGTCATGGAACCCTAGCCGCCAGGCCACCTACGCCGCTAGCCACCGCCAGCCGTCCGGAATCTCCCGGCCTCCTTCTACTCGTCCCACCCTTGGGAAAGCCCACGAACGTCTTCGCCGGCGTCTTCCACCTCAACCTGCAATACCCACAAGGTGAGCTCCCCCTGTTCTTGACTCTCTTTTGTGCCATGACTGCGTCTCGTGTTTTTAGAACAGAATGAAACATCAAACTGGCTGTGTGCGCATGCTATTTTTCTCAAATTGGTTATGAATTTGGTTTATCAAGTTACTGGGCATGTCAACTTGATGCACTCATTTTTTTTCTGCTGTTAAAAACGTGACACCCAAGGAGAGTCGAGGTTGATTGCGTAGATGTTGATTTCTCCTGTCAAGTGGCTGGCCTGTGAGTTCTACGTTTATTGCAATACTTCTATATCAACCAAAAGCAGCACAGGATGTTCATCTTATAACACCAGGTCAAACTGTTGCACGGAACTTGTCTGGCCGGCGGCGGTGCGTTGGCTTGCGCGTGGGCCCGGTGTGCCCAGGCGGGGTCTTCTATGTAACCGGGTGGTTGGTGCAGAGATGTTGTGCCCGCTGTACCGGACACCCTCCGCCGCCATACCTTCCCTCGCTGGCCGCATGTGGGCCAGGTAGGCTTGGATATGGCGACCTTCTCTGCCTGTTCGTTGGTGTTTGTGTCTTGCTATTGCGCGACCGTGGACGTTGTGGCGGCGACCTCGGATGGAGAGGCTGCGTGTTTGTCTTTACGGCAGACAGCATTGCAGCGATGGTGTTCGCGTCTTCGTTTGGCTGCAGGGCAACGAGGGGAGGCAGCGAGGGATCATCGTGTTGTCGGCTTCACGGTGGCGGCTCCCTGGTCTAGATCGAGAGAGCTCGAGTTGTTGGCGGTGGCCCTCTTGTCGGGTTCTTTCGGCAACCCTTGGGTGGCATCGCAAGGTTCTGAGCGAAAGCTCCGCATTATGGCACCAGTTGCGGCGATGCTTACGAGTGTCGCTCTTGTGGGCATCGTTGTGGGTTTCCTTTTCGTGTTAGGGCTCTGGGTGAAAACGCTAGTTCCATATTTGGACTCAGCAGCAACGGTGTTGTACTGCATCGTTACCCTCTTGTAGGCATTCTCGTGGAGCTTAGGGATCTGCTGGTTGTGGCTTCGAGTTCGCCTTGTACCTAACGTGAAGATTCTTCGGCTCTGGCTTCGGATGACCTTATTGGTCTCCTATATCTTACACGTAACCTCGTTGGCATATTTTGGTCGTAGCTATTCGTGGGCAGGATCGACGCTTCTTGGTCCGGATTGAGAGGGTAGGTGGCCCTCTCCAACAATTGCTTGTTGTGTTTGGTGCAAGTGTAGCCCGATGATTTATCAGGAGCCGCGATTTCATTCATGCTCGATAGTCTAAGTTGAGTCTAAGTTGCCTAGTGTGGCTCTCCGATTTCATGCTCGACTTTGAGTTGGGGGCATCCGCTTGCCTCTCATTTGTCGTTTCTTTTGATTTGCTTTGTAAGAGGACTTCCTCACCATTTTGTATCATTTCAATTGTTTCTAGCATTTTTTTATAAAGTGGAGCGAAAGCCTATTTCGAGAAGGAATGAGCGGTTCATATGTAAATCAATCAATTGGGTTTGTAATGACTAGTTTCATATGTACAAACAAAGAACCTTCCATGTGCCTGCGTGCTATCATAGACAAAACAAGTGCAAGTAGATATAATTAAAGAAATGTATGTGTATATACATTCAACTCTTACATCACATCTTGTCGTTTGACTTGGGAAGTTACATAATCTAGTGATTTTATTACTCACTCAACTACCATATGAAGGAAATGAATAGAATTCTGTTTTATCTGTTATCTATGAGTATATTAGAGAAAACTACTTCTTCTGTTTATAAATAAATATAAGACGCTTTAGACATTTTAAAATAAGCTAGATATGCATCGTACTGAGTGAATCTATACATTAAAAGTAGACTAGATACATACCAAAATAGATGAATCTACTAAAAGCTAAATTATCTTATATTATTAGCGAACGGTGGGGGTATTTTCATTCAAACAAGGGAAACTTAAGTGTCTTGGCTTTTGGGCTGAAATAACCTTAGACGCCAAGAAAATAAAAACAATCTTACTGTGCTAATGATTGGTAAGAGGGTGGACGGGGGGGAGTTTGACATATGGCAAGTAGCCTGTTGGTAACATCTTATCCTAAGTGAATGTTTCACATTCTTATTGTTACTAGTTGAATGCATGTGTGTTGCCACGGATTTTAATTTTTTTTCCACACCGCGCTTGTGTAAATATAATGACCATAAAGGAAGTAATAGACCATATTAATCATCATTTCAAATTTTAACACCACTTTTACTGAGGGTAAGACAAGGAGATATCCCATGGTGTATGCTCTTTGCGGATGATGTGGTCCTAATCAATGATAGTCGAACGGGGGTCAATAGGAAGTTAGAACTTTGGAGACAAACCCTGGAATCGAAAGGTTTTAGAGCATCTCCAGTCGCGTCCCCCAAACCGTCCCCCAAAGCGATTTGGGGCGCGCCGGACAAAAAAAGCGTTCCAGCCGCGTCCCCCAAAGCCCATTTTTGTCCGGCGCGGCCCGATACGGTGTCCGGTGCCCCGAGCCCGTCCCCGTCCCACAGGGGACGCTCCGGGGACGCCGGACACAACAAGCGAGGCCAACCGACGCGGGCCCGACGCGTCAGCGGCACGGAAGGCTAAAACCCCGTCGCCTACCTTTGGTCAAGCGACGTTAATGGCGTCCCTGTTTTCCCAGGCGACGCAGGGACGCGTCTCGTCGTGCATGGCCGCGTGGCCGTCCGCGCCGGAGTTATTGCGTGCAACCACCCGCTGCCGCCGCTGTTTTAAGACGCCCTCCAGTTATCGCCGCTCATCATAATCCTTCTCGTCGCCGCCGCCTCCCCTTCCCGGATCCTCTCCTCGCCGCTCAAAAAATGTCGAGCTCGTCCTCCCGCAAGATCGCCGCGGCGAACGGCTTCGGCCGCGGTAGCCTCACCGTGGCGGAGGCGTGGGCGCTGTACCACGCCCGGTATCCAGTCCCGCCGGACATGCGGCTGCCAAGCAGCGGCGGCTGGAAGATGGCCGTGAACGGCATTGGCGTTCCGCCGCCGCCGAAGCCGCGCACGGACTAATGGTGGGACGCCGTCAAGGCCCGTCGGGCTCAACTCACCCGCCAGGAGCGGTTGGATCCGACGTGGGCGGTCGACAACAACGACGCCTGGTGGACGTCGTACTTCCAGGCGAAGTATGACGTCGAGATGCACAGCACCGACGGGCTCGTCGGCGGCCCCAATAGCTGGAACAGGGAAGGCCGCGCCCTGTTCTGGGGCGTTCCGGGGCGCACCCTCGAGAACGTCATCCGCGGCCTCCGCAACGGCGCTCCAAGGCTGGAGATGCCGTCGTCGCCGCCGCCGTCTCCTCAATGGCAGCCGAGGAGGACGACGTACTCGTCCTCCTCGCACTCTTCTTCCTCGGGACCGGCGCGATCGACGCCGTCCTCGTCGTACCGGTCGGCGCCCTACACCGTCCCCAAACGGGAGGTCAAGGAGGAGCCGGCGACGCCCTGTCAACACGAGGCGTGGCGGTAGCGGCAGCGGGCGGCAGCAAGGGAGGCGCGGCGGCGCCCTCCTCATCCCGAAGCCGGAGGTGAAGGAGGAGCCGGAGGAAGCGTCGCAGGCGGCGCTGCCGGCGGTGTACGAGCGGCAGCAGCGGCTCATCGCCAGCGGCGACGACCCCGAGGACTGCCCGGGGCTGCGGGCGGCGTTCATGGCGTCCATGGACGACAAGGACGCTCGGAGGGGCGACCTGGACGCGGCGATCGCCATGTCCATCCGCGACTCCGGCAAGCCGCTGGTGGACCTCACCGACGATGGCGAGGCAGGACCAAGCGGCTTGGTGAAGGACGAGCCCGTGGACGAGCCCGTCGACGAGCGCGGCAAGCAGGAGGTCGTCACCGACGAGATGTACAACTTCCAGCAGTACTACGACGCCTCCGGCCGCCGCAAGTGGTTCTAGATTAGATTTAGTTTTAAAGTTAGTCAATTTTCGTTCGAATCTATGTAAGTTTAGACGAATCTAATCGAATCTAGTTAAGTTTAAAATTTGCGAAATTTTGTTTGGGGGACGCGACTGGGGAGCGACGTCCCCCAAACGCGGCACGAACGAAACACGTCCCCCAAACGCTCAATCCGGCGCGGTTTGGGGGACGGTTTGGGGGACGCGACTGGAGATGCTCTTAGACTTAGTAGAACTAAAACTGAGTACATGATGTGCGGTTTTAGTACTACTAGGCACGAGGAGGAGGAGGTTAGCCTGGATGGGCAGGTGGTGCCTCAGAAGGACACCTTTCGATACTTGGGGTCAATCCTGCACAAGGATGGAGATATTGATGAAGATGTGAACCACCGGATCAAAGCCGGATGGATTAAGTGGCGCCAAGCTTCTGGCATTCTTTGTGATAAGAGAGTGCCACAAAAGCTAAAAGGCAAATTCTATAGGACGGCGGTTTGACCCGCAATGTTGTATGGTGCTGAGTGTTGGCCGACTAAAAGGCGGCATGTTCAACAGTTAGGTGTGGCGGAGATGCGCATGTTGAGATTGATGTGTGGCCACACGAGGAAGGACGGAGTTTGGAATGATGATATACGAGATAGAGTTTGGGTAGCACCGATTGCAGAGAAGCTTGTCCAACATCGTCTAAGATGGTTTGGGCATATTCAGCGCAGGCCTCCAGAAGCTCCAGTGCATAGTGGACGACTAAAGCGTGTTGATAATGTCAAGAGTGGATGTGGTAGACCATACTTGATATGGGATGATTCCGTAAAGAGAGATCTGAAGGACTAGAGTATCACCAAAGAACTAGCCATGGAAAGAGCCGCGTGGAAGCTTGCTATTCATGTGCCAAAACCATGAGTTGGTTACGAGATCTTATGGGTTTCACCTCTAGCCTACCCCAACTTGTTTAGGAATAAAGGCTTTGTTGTTGTAATTTGTGCTGCTGAAACTGACAAGTCATCTTCTTGATATGTTTCACAACATACTTCTATTTCATATTGTTGTTGGGATTTGATGTCGGTTCGTACATGGAGTAACAATTCATATAGGTAACACGACACCAAGAGAGTTGGTTCAAACCTTTCCGATTTAACATCTACACTCGGTATTACGCTTTTTCCAAACACAAAAAGACTTTCCACCTCCCTCTCTCTCTCTCATGGACACACACATAAAACATAGAGTCCGATAGGCATGACAAGGATGCCACCCCCCCCCTCCTCCAGTAGTGTTAACTTGTCGCTCATTCCCATAGCCCATGACTTCAGAGAGATTGCTGCTTCAAAGTTGTGAGAAATCTAGCAAGTTCCACGATAATTTCACAAGGTTCATAAGTCCCAAAGGAGCCTTGATTTCCACCATTAAGGACAGGTGGATAAACAGAAAAAAATGATAATGATGCTATATTAGTTCATCAAAACGCATGCGTAATCTTATACATTTGTTGATAATGATGCTATATTAGTTCAGCAACATGACCGAGAAAAAACAACAGAAGAACCTGTGGACATGTATTATGAAGAAGGGTTGTAGCTTCAAGTAAAAATGACCCTATAATAAGAGAAGCGCATTTGTCGGGCAAAAAAATGTACCAGTTCGATCGAGGTGACACCCACTGTAGTTCTAAAATTTGCAATGAACCAGTAGAGCTAGATAAAATACGAAAAGGTAATTAACATGACTGAGATAGAAATTCAAACCTTCAAAAATATTACAGAAAAAACTGCAATCACATAAAATTGATTTCCCCTTTCAGATTTTCTTGATTGCAAAAGGTTGTGCTTCTTACACAGTTATTAGAAGTTTTTGACAAAATAAGAACCAACAAAGTTATAAAATCGTTTGCACAGTTTGTAGTCTGTTGTACGATATAAATATAGTGGTTGCGTAGATTGCAGTTATAAGATGGAAATGGTAAACTTAGTCTCAGGAAGCAGCAGCAGCTAGCTCTAATGGCTCCCTAGCTTTCCTCCATTGTTGCATCAGAGATGATGTTCTTAGATCCAGTTTTCGTGATAATCCTCTACATTGTCACCTCCTTCATCGTCTTTTGCATCAGATTTAGCCCAAAAGTTGGAACACGTCAGTGCTTGTTGATTCTTAGCTTACTTAGAAATTAGAACTGCACTCAATTATTTATGATGTTGACAACTACACAAGAGTGTCTAGCTCACTACTGCTCTCTTCAACTCAAAGCAAAGCGGGAGCATTCAACACTCGACAGAGATCACAAGCATTAGAACACATCCGATCTATCTCACTTTGAACCTCCTCTCCTCGTAGAATATCTCTCACTCTGCAGGCAAGAAGCGCCCCTGACGTAGACCTTGTATGCAGGCAAAGGGCACTGGCAGAGCTCCCGCGGTAGCAACGGTAGAAAAATACATTGCATGGATTGAAGAAAACATATAGATTTTTAATCAATTACTACAATACAATACATCAAAAGAAGACAAAGGAGATGTTTTACACCACGATCATGTGGAAAAAACAGGTAGGAACCAAAGACACGACCAACCTCCTAAAGGGCACAAGGCTCATGAACTCGTCACACCATGACCATCTCCTTGGCATCCATGTCTGCAGCCATAGCCTCATCTTGACTAACATGGTTATACATAAAGCAAGAAGAGAAACTGATAGAAAGACGGTAAGAATGGAATTATCCAATCCTAGACACAGAACTAAGATATGATCAGACTAATGTGTTGTAGTAAATAGGTGACATATGTGGCATCCACATTAGCTTCTCCTCTCTTTGCTTTCATGAACCAAAATTTATAAAAAATAATAATACAGCTGTCTAAGGAATCACAGTATAACATAAACATCTTAAAATTGTTTGAAAGTTACTGTTATCTTACCATCATTGGCATATATATACCCACCACATTATTTTATTTTATTCATTACAATATTCTTCATAAGTATTCTAATTCGTTACTTTTTACTAGTTATTCGGTGCTCGCCACGGAACTAAATTAGGTATTGGAGATACCAGCATTTATGGAGAGATAAAGCACGTGTGGATCTGAATATGGTTGGCAAGGCTCGGCGCCGCTGTGCTCAAGGCCGTGCTTCAACTCGACTCAAGTATGAAAAGCAGCAAGCATGGCAAACTTTCTCTCCTTTCTTTACCTATTGCCTAACCTCTCATCCACTTCTCTTTGTACAGATCCTCCTTTGAGACGGCAGCGGAGAGACTCCCCGATGACCTCCTTGTTGATATCCTCTCGCGTGTGCCCGTCAAATCACTCTGCCGCTTTAAGTGTGTCTCCAAGCACTGGCTCGGACTCATCGACCACCCCGAGCACCGCAGAAAGCTACCCCAAACCCTGGTCGGGTTCTTCTGCAACAACGACGAATCAGTTATCCAGTTTACCAGTGTAACGGAGAGCAGCTACCCTCTGATTGACACATCTTTCGCATTTCTGCCCAACTGCGGGCAGCTGGAACTTTTGGACTGCTGCGACGGCCTCCTCCTATGCGGCTGCTACACCCAGGGTAATGAGTTCCGTTACGTCGTGTTCAATCCCGTCACAGAGATGTGGGTCATGTTGCCTGACTCCGGCTACAACGGCGAGGTGGGCACAACACGGTTGGGCTTTGATCGCGCTGTGTCTTCCCATTTCCATGTGTTTGTGCTGCTGGAGGGTAACCACGATAGTGACCGTTATATCACCGGAGCGTATCTGTATTCATCGACAACCGGAAGATGGATTTATAAGGAGAAAGGATGGGACCGATATATTGGTCTCCATACTGGTGGCTCAGGAGCTGTCTTTCTCAATGGCTATCTGCATCTTTACTGCTATGACCATGACGTGTTGTGCCCATGTGTAGCTATGGTGCACAAGGAGGGGGAAACTTGGATGTTCTTTGATTCCCCTTCCTTCGTGCAAGATGCTATTCTTCAGCAGTCACAGGGACACTTGCATTTTGCTGGTTTTAAAAGTGACTATGGTGAGGATGATGATTATGATGATTTAAGTGTTACCCGAATAGTAGTTTATGCTCTCAAGGACTATGACAAAGACGAGTGGATACTGAAGCATAGCATTGAAGCTTTACACATTGGAGAGATAGATGATTTGATCCTGATCCATCCCGACCGTAACACTATCTTTTTCTCTATGGGTCCAGTCATGTGCTACAACATGAATCGCCAACAAGCCAAAGTGGTCTGCAATGATGGAGAATGCGAGCCGCCATATCTACCATATGTGCCGCTCTACGCAAAGTTAGAATCATTGCACATGTGACTGTCATTGCATATTTTTGCTTCGATGCAATGTGATAAACTCTTCTAGTGGTATAATGTGTTAGAACAATTATCCTTTTTTGCTACACACATGTTTTCTGATTGTTAAACACTTTATATGAATGCCAGATACAATGCAAGTTCCTTTGATGATGATTAACCATGCCGTATAATTAGATCTTGTTGTTATCAACGAGTTGTGGTGGGATCATAGTATCCGTTCTTCTGTGCAGGCGTGGTTTTTTTTAAAATAGTTTGAAATAAGCAGTGTCATGCCAGTTCTAGTTATATGTGTATCACAGTTTCGGCACATGCAAAACTTACTCCCATAGAAGAAATTACAAGTGGCGGTTGCAAGTGTTTACTTCGGAAAGCAGAAATAACAAGTGCATGTTCTGGGCAGAATGGTTTACACTTTCAGAGACATGCGATCCAGGAACAGGAGAGACAGTTTTTTTTCTTCCATTTCAGCATCCAAGACGTATCTTAGATGTAAGCTTACACTGGCTCCAGCGATGGAGAAGGAAAGCATGCATCTCAGACGCGGTATTGCAGCTGGTGATGGTGGTCTTATTAATTATTACTACTGCTGATGGCCAGGGGTCCGGCAGGAGGTGGGCTGCCTTGGCGATGAGTTCGAAGCTGATTTATGTACTGTTTAAGGGTGCTTGAGCTGTGCTTTTATAATCTATTAATGATATGTTATGAGAAGGGCCAGAAAAGCCGAGGGATCGTGCCAAAATTTTGAATTGCTAGGTTAACCTTAAACTTCATTATAAGAAACGTATCTAGTAACTAGCGGACTTGGTACCTCATTTTTGCGAAAAAGACCCCAAGTTTTACCACATTTATATCAAGCAGTCCTTGTTGTTTATAAAGTTCTTCAGGAATTTCAGTAAGGATCTATTGTTGTCAGCTGAAGTTCTTCCAAAATTGAAGATGGATATCTAAAAGTTGTGTGAGGATCTTCATACAAAGCAGTGTATATTCATAGATCCTTGTATAGGTATCCATGGAAAATCATATGAAACACCGTTGGATACGTTTATCCGATCTCTGCATTTTCTTCACAGATCTTCATAAGAGAATAAATCTTGCATGAATATCCAACACAGTCAAAAAGGTATCCATCAAAAAATCTTTAGAAGATCCATTTGAAAAAAAATTGGATTCATTTATTCATACAAGATCCACACAACTACTGGATCAAAGGACATTCAAACAGATCCTAAGAAAGAAAGAAAAAAGACCCTAAAAAAAATTAGATCTCGCTAGAGTCCGCCGCTGGGGCTCGACCTCCGCCTCACCTGGCCATGCTGGCACCGGAGAAAGGCGTGGGGAGGCGGGGAGGGTGACGACGGACGGCGACGAGGGGAGGCGGCGAGGGATGGCGGCCGAGGGGCGGCTGTGCGCGGCGACGGTGCGGTTTGCCGCACGGCGGCCGTCGGGGTCGTGGCTCCCGCGCCGGGGGAGAGCGGCCGGGTGGAGGTAGGCGGCGCGGCCGACCGGAGCACGGCAGGACGGAGCTCCCGCGCGAAGGAGGCCCTTGAGGTGGCCGGCGGCTGAATATTTGTGGGTGGGGAAAATATCTAGGGTTTCTTGCCCGAGTTGGGCTATTTATACCGCCCCTTTCTTTGGACTACTTCCTTATTAGCAGAAAGTTGAGGGTTCTTTGTTAGAAAGAGACGCGCGCGATTCTCCAGCAATACTGAACGGGCGGGATTGAGTGCGGGCCCCATAACGCCTGGCGTAAGACTTATCGGTAACTAGCCTTTTCTAAAAGCTTTTTCGCAAAAAATATGCTTTTTCGGAAAAGAGGTAATGCTACTTTTCATGTTGTACCGACCCGTGCAGCCACATAGGCCGCGATTGGTAGGTCGCACGACCCCTAAACAGACCCTTGGAAGCTAAAAATGTGGCGATTGGATGCATGTGCTTCCTCAAAATCTTGGCCCGCAGCATCAAAGCAGTTCGGGGCCAGGCCCAACTGGTATGCCCGATTCAGCCGTTTCCACGGATGCATGCCCCATGGAGCGCGAAGTGAGGCTTCTCTGCATGCGGGGAAGAAGCGCGAGTCATCGTGTCGGTCCCTGTCATGCCCATAAATTCCCCGCCTCCTCCGTTGCTTCGACTTCGACGCTGATTCCCTACCGCATCCGCCACCCCTGCACTGCCTCTACTTCGACCTTCTTCAGAGGCTCGGCCATGTCTGTAAGGCTTCAAAAATCCCTCACCGGCCCTTGTTTACCGTAGACCTACCCGTATATGGCTTGTAGGCGCTCGATTTGTGACATGTATAACATATCTAGTAGGGTTAGGGTTCCATCGGGTTACTGTTCCGGGGTTGATTCCCTTTGTGACATTCATGTTGTTGTTCATGTGCTTTGGCTTCTAATTGTTGTGTGCAAATTCTTGGCCTTGGAGGTATCACTTGATCAACTTGATCATTTGGGTCCCCGTCTTGACCTTCAACTTGAGCTTCCTCAATTTCTTCAGAGTGCTCAACATCATGTGCTTGATCTTGGACATCATTTGGCGAGGAGGAAATATCAAATGGATACTCATCGGAGCCATCATGAATCCTTGGTTGATCTTGTCCTTGATCTTGCACACTAGAGGGAGGGTCTGTTCTTGTTCTTAGGTTGGTGCATCATTAGCTTCAAGAGATGGGGTTTGTTGATGTTGAGAAGATGAGGGCTCCACTGTGGTACAGCATAGTCCTTCCCGAGACGCCACACCGTGTCCCTCAATGGGGCGGAAAAATCCCACACCCATTCTTACTATGGAATCTTGAGGTATTTCATCACCTGCACATACATCAACTTGCCCCACTTGGGAGCCATCATTTTCTTTGAACTTCACACTACAAGATTCGATGATAATCCCGAAGGATACATCAAAGACTCTATAAGTGTGAGATTCGGCACCGTAACCAACAAATATACCCTCCAAAGCTTTAGGAGCAAATTTAGATAAACGAACTCCTTTGATTTTATAGAAACACTTACACCCGAACACCTTGAAGTATGAGATATTAGGCTTGTTCCCGGTGAGTATTTCATATGGAGTCTTGTTCAAGCCCTTGCGGAGATAGAGCCGGTTAGAGGAGTGGCAAGCGGTGGAGATGGCTTCGGCCCAAAAATTATAGCGGGATTTGTACTCCGCCATCATAGACCTTGCCATATCCATAAGAGTCTGGTTCTTCCTCTCGCAACACCATTTTGTTGAGGGGTGTATGCAGTGGAATATTGATGTCGAATCCCCTCATCACTAAGAAAATCATTGAGTGTATAGTTCTTGAACTCGGAACCGTTGTCACTTCTTATTGCCATTATAAGGAGGTTGTGTTGGCGTTGCACCTCGGTGGCAAATCAATGAAGATTTGTTGAGTCTCATATTTCCTTTTGAGAAAGTAGACCCAAGTGTATCTTGAGTAGTCATCAACAATCACCAAGCAATATTTTTTCGCACCAAGACTTGCATGAGTGGTGGGACCAAAGAGATCCACATGAAGGAGCTCCAAGATCCTCTTGGAAGAGATAATAGTCTTGCTTGGGTGCGGAGAGTCATGCATTTTGCCTTCAACACAAGCCCTACAAACACGATCTTTGGCAAAAGACACATTTTCCATTAGTCCCACAATATGGTTCCCCTTGTGAAGACTTTGCAAAGTTCTCATGTTGACATGGGCCAAGCGGCGATGCCACAACCAACCCACATCTGCCTTTCCGAATAGGCACATCGCACTTCTCGTGGTGGTCCCTGAAAAGTCCACCACATACAAGTTATGTTCGCGATACCCAACGAAAGGGACTTTTAGAGTCTTGCTCCACAAGAGGACCACAATATCATTATCAATAAAGACGGCGAAACCCATCTTGCCAAGGGCTGAAACGGAAAGCAAATTGTAACCAAGGGTTTTGACAAGCATGACATCCACAAGAGTAATGTTGTGTGCAACCACAACCTTGCCAAAACCCAATACCTCGGATGTAGAATTATCGCCAAAGGAGACGGTGATATGATTTATGTTGGGCCTCAAATCCTTGACGAGGTTCTTGCCGTCGGTCATATGACTTGTACATCCACTATCAAGTACCCATTTTGACCCTCCGGCGGCATAGTCCTACATGAGATCAATTCTTGGATTTAGGTACCCATTTTTCAATGGGTCCTCTTTTGTTAGCAACAAGGATCTTTGGGACCCAAATAGACCAAGCAACATAACCATCATATGGACCAACATATTTTGCATAAACATCACCATAATAATCTTTAAATAAAACATAGTGAGGATTAGCAATTCCCGCATCATCATCATTAATGATGTTGGCCTTAGGGGCTTCATCATTAGTGATAACCTTATTTTGTGCGGGCTTGGTTTTCTTCTTGTTTGCCTTCTTTGCCTTGGCAATATAACCAATGCCCTCTCTCTCTCTATTTGACATTTTTTCAAGAGAGTCCTCTCTCTCTATTTGACATTTTTTCTCAAGGGTATCATTTAGTTGTGCTAGTCGAACCATGAGATTTGAAACATGCTTTTTAGTGTCACCTTTCAAGTTAAGAATGAACTCATCAAAATCAAGCATTTCTTGTTTCACTTTTAAACTAGCATGATCAACCCCTAGGTCATTTGATATGATAGGCATAGAGGGGTTAGGGGATGATACCTCGGAAGATTTAGCCATGAGGCAACTTTCTTCCTTCAAGTGAATATCTTCATTGGGGGATTCATTTAGTGATGAAGAGTTGGTGGAGAGAGAAGCAAGAGCAACCAATCCATTCAAAGTTTCATCTTCTTCATCATCATCATCACCGGAGGTATAATCTTCTTGAGTTGATAGCACAATAGATGTGTCCAATGAGGACCTAGCCATGAAGCAATGTGCATTCTTGATGCGAGGGTTCTCATTGGGGGATTCAAATAGAGATGAAGAGGGAATATTGGTGGTGGCAATGGCGGCCACTTCCTTCGAGGTTTCTTCTTCATCACTACTGCTCTCAACTTCATCGGAAGAATACTCTTCCTTGGTCATTAGCACAATCCTTGAAGGTATCTTATCCTTCTTACCCTTGTTGTAGAATTTCTTGTTGGGTGCCTTTGAGACTTTGCCCTTGTCCTTGGGAATGAGCCTTCCACCACGAGTTTCCCTATGCTCATAGGGGCATTGGGCGATGAAATGGTTCTTGTCACCACAATTGTAGCAAGTTCTTGTTTTTGGGCCCAAACCCTTGAACCCACTTGAGTTGTTTCTCTTGATATTGTCTTCCTTGGCCTTGGATGGATCAACCCAAAAGGTTTTTGCATGGAATGTCATGTGGTCATTGTAGTGGTATTCCAAATCATTCGGACAGGACATACTCCAAGATGTCCTATATGGTTCTTGAGAGTTCACTTCTTCCATGGAATTGACCACCAAGGCAAGGTTGGTCCCTCTTGACATCCCAATAGCTCGATTGCGAGAATCATGAGAGTTTTGCTCGAGCACCTTGAGAGATTGCAACTCGTGCACTGCTTGTTGAGAAGTGATAGAGGAAAAGCATTCTCTCCCAACAAGAGTCTTGACATCAACGGGTTCAAATGGCATCATGCAGTCAATATACTTATCTTTGATCCAAGAGTCATCAATGTGTTTGGCACCCACATTCCGGAAAGCATCGGCAACGGTGATAAGTCTTCTATACATGACTTCATGATCTTCATCCGGTAGCCTCATGAATCCTTCGGCTTGATTCCGAAGGGCATTATACTTGTTCCTTCTCATGCTTTCACTTCCCATGCAACTAGCGGCCAAACCATCCCAAACTTCCTTGGCGGTGGAGAAATTCCGAACACGAGACAAGCCCTTTGTCCCCACACTAGTTTGAATCATGTGCAAGGCAATGTCGTTGAGTTGATTATCAACCGCTTCTCTTCTAGTCAACTTGTCGGGGATGTAAGGCTTGAAGCCTTCCACGATGATTCTAAGTGATCACTCTCCAAGGGTGAGGTAGAGGAGGGTGAGCCCGAAGCACCTCCCTTTAATTTCTAACCCACTCTTGTCCCTTTCCTCTATGACGGGGATGACGGCGGGAGCCCGCGGCAAAAGCTCAGAAATCATCTTTTTCATGCTTTCCATTTGAGCTTCCATGGAGGACCTCAAGGATGTTTCCAGCGACTTGAGATCATCCATAAAAATCGGCTTTGGGGCTCCTTCCGTAACATTATCGTCCGGCATACTCTTAGGCGGTTAAGCCCGAAATAAGAGCCGAGGCTCTGATACCAATTGAAAGGATCGTATGCCGCACCTAGAGGGGGGGTGAATAGGTGCTAACCAATTTTTAGTTCTTTTTCAATTTAGGCTTGACACAAAGGTAAATTCTCTAGATATGCAACTATGTGAATTTACCTATATGACAAGGTTAACAACTAAGTAAGATATAGCTACACAATATATAGGAGATATAATAGGATAGAGGTAACCGAGAGTGGAGCACGCGGAGACACGAAGTTGATTCCCGTAGTTCCCTTCCTTTGCAAGAAGGTACGTCTACGTTTGGAGGAGTGTGGTTGCTATGAAAGCCAAACCAACGCCACGAAGGCTTCACTCAAGTCTCCTGTGAGCAACGCCACGAAGGCCTAGCCCACTTCCACTAAGGGATTTCCTCGGGGCGGAAACCGGGCCTTTACAAGGTTCTTTAGACACACATCCACAACCAAATTGGAGGCTCGGTGAGGATGTAGATCGGGGTCTTCTCCTTCGAATCTCCAAAGATCAAGAGCTTTGGTTGGGTGGAGGAGAAGATCTTGCAAACCTTGTGTTCTTGAGGTGGCTCTAATGGTGGTGAAGCTTGGCAGATTTTTGTGCAATGATTGAGCAGGTTGGAAGGAGGAAGAAGGGGGGTATAAATACCCCCTCTCAAAATCCAGCCATTGGAGACTTTCGAGGGCCGGATAATCCGGCCTAAGTTGGGGTCGGATAATCCGGCCCCCCTGAAAAGTTCGGCCCTGGGAATTTCCGGGCAAAAGTCCGACCAAAAATCCGGCCCATGTCCAGGGGAGTACTGAGCCACATCGCCAAAAGTCCTTAGCCGATTTTGGGGGGCCGGATATTTTGCAAATATCCGGCCCGGTTTATCCAGCCTGGTGAAAGTTTATCTGCTTCCTTTTGTCTTGTTTTTTCACACAAGACACCCATATATATGTGTATATATAATCTCTGCACCACTTCATCAAACATTAGTGTATCACATATATTTACATCAAACACTTCAAAACATAATGTGAGAGATGTTCTTTCAGACATGTAATGAATGGTCAACATTGTGATCCAACTATTGTGTTTGAAGCAATGACCTTTGAGGACTTATGTTGCAAGTGGTGATGTTGTGGCTTGCAAATTCGCGGTCAATGGCCATGCATATGACATGGACTAATAGAGGTGACGACATATATCCTTCCACTACAAAAAAAGCTTCCCTTACATGGTGGATTTTTGGCCGACAGATAAGCATTCCCGAGGGCAAGTAAGGCTAGCACATAGAATTTCGATGTGCTAGATCCCATGCCGGTGAAAAACCACGCCGTAGTAGGTGGTAAGCAAGCCTAGCACCTGGTAATGCCGTGGTAGAGTAAGGGATGCACATAGTATTGTGAAATGGATCATGAGCGACATGTTGAATGAGCAACCTCATCTCACTGACTGGTGTGACTGAAAGGATAGAGATGATAACATAGAGGGGGTGAATAGGTTCTACAAACTTTTCTTTGATTTCTTGTACAATATTAGGCTTTGCGGAAATAAAAATCAGCCTAATTCAAGCTAGGTGAGGCAACCTTAATGATTATACAAGGTACTTCAAGCACGAAGGTTATCGCAAATGTAAATAACACAAGTAAAGAGTTCGGTTGGGGGTAATCAAAGGATGCGAATACGAAGATGTATTCTCGTGTTGCCTTCCTTGGGAGGAAGGTACGTCACGCTTAAGAGGTATGGGATCCTACAAAGGATTTCCCCAACATCACAAAGGCTCACCTTCTTCTATGGAGCCTATCCCAGGAAGGAATGGCTTAGCCACTATGGTCACGCTTGCATGCTTATTCTTAGTGGTAAAAAGATTCTCCCTATTGCTAGCCTTTCAAGTATTAAACATGAAGTAGTGTTTGTGCATCCAACAACCTTGAACCAAGTTATGCCAGTGTGTCCATCATATCTACCTATACATGGCTTCCAGTGCCATTCCAAGTAGATTTCTCATGTCTCATTTTATTTTGATTCCAAATTTTAGTGCTTTTGTATATACTTACATGGGGAAGTCGTAGAGTCTAGCCTTTATCTTTCATGCTAAACAAGTTTATGCATCGTGCTAAAAATGAGCATGCATAATGTATTCTATCTCAAATTTGCAAGACAGTTGGCAAAGAGGTGCCTAGACAAAACTAATGAACAAATGAAAAAGTTACTCCCCCTCAACACGTCTAAGTACATAAAAAAGGGATGGGGCAAAATATGAGAGCCACACTCAAAAACTCTAAACAAAGTTAGCATGAAATATTTGGATTATTCTTTGTTGAAATAAAATATTTGTTAATCATGCCCCTAAGTAATGATATTTGGAAGCCTAATTGTTTCATATGTGTTAATCTCAACTTTCCTTTATGAAAGGACTTTCTACTTTTTTCTGAGTTAAAGAAGCAAAGTTTCTTAAAAGAATAAAAGATATATTCTAAGACCAAATGTTGGAACAATTATCAACGCATAATCTTGCTTATGAAACATTTATATCTTATATACAAGTTTCCTTAGTTGTCCATAGTACTTGTACATTTACTATTATGCAAGATATCTTTACTCTTCTGTATATTTGAAGTTTATGTTTTATTTTACTGCATATGATGATTGTTTGTTGTCATTTACTTCTTAATGAACCATTATACTTTGAGTAGCAATGATCATGGATTATATATTATGTATTTGTTGACAACGAACTACAAAGTCCATATAGTTATCACCTTTATGCTCGTGGACGAGCATGGTTAACCTTGGGGATGCTGATGCATCTATGTCCTTTGTATTTCATCATAATTGATTTATATAAGTGGCTATAATCATGATATAGAATGAATTTTTGGGATTTCCTTAAAAGATCCATTTTATTATTATTACAACCCTGCAGGCAGAAAAATCCTATTTTGCGTATTTTAACTTTCAGGGACTTTTGCGAACTCAAAAGGACATGATTTTTTTCTGCAGAAGTTTTTTTATAGACAATCAAAACTTGGAGGACTTGGACCTCACTTGGACTAGCTAGAGGGCCGAGAGAGGGCCCAGCCTGGCCTAATACCCTAGTCGTGTCATGGGGCCCACTTGCGCCCTTGTTACTCTGACACCGTCAATCTTTGCGCACATGGACTTGTCTTGACCTAAAACCGCTTATATATACGTCCGTATTCGTGATCTCAGAAGATAGAGGACCACGAAACAGAAACACAAAATGAAGGCCAACATACAAAGATTGGAGGGGAACGCCACGGGAGCACCGCCGGCTCGCATCTCCAACCTCTCAACATCTCTTACGCATCCATGATGAAGAGGGGGTAGTCTATCCCAAACTATAGGTTTGTGAAAGTAGTTTGATCAATCGCTCGCTTATACTATCAATGTTCTAGAACCACATGATCTGCTCCGATGATTGTGGCTTAACATGTAACGTCTTTGTGGTCGTTTTTTGTTTTTATAAGATTGGTACTCTCTGATGATTGTGGCTTAACATGTAACCTCTTTGTGGTCGATTTTTGGTTTTTATAAGATTGGTACTCCCTCCGTCTATTAATAGATGTCAGGAGATTCATCTAAATTTGGATGGATCTATTCACTAATATGTGTCTAGATATATTTGAATTTAGACAAAGTTTCGACATCCAAAAATGGACAGACGAAGTATTTGAGAACTGCATATTCAGTTTGTGGTTGATACTATATAAGTAGATGTACCTGCATATTCAGTTTGTGGTTGATACTATATAAGTAGATGTACAAGGAGAAAGGCACGGAGGGACTGGTACCACGTCATTTCCCCCTTCCCCTCTCTCACCGAGCGGCCTCTCCGCTTTTCTTGGCCGGACCAAGGCGCCGCCGGAGAGTGGCTGAGGTTCCGTGCCTGCCTCTGTAGGATGTATAGGAGTAGTGTTGGGCCTTATGCCCGCGTCTGGAGTAGGGCTCAGATCTATTTTGACCAGATCTGGGGCGTGCTGTGGTGGTTCTCCTCCGGCGAGCTTCGATGGAAGAAGACGCCGGTCGCCGCTACAGATATCTCCGTCAATAAGGTCAATCGTCGCCGCCTAGTTAGCTCTGCTGAAGCCTTGCCGTATCTCCTCCTTTTGGCATGCCGTGGAGGCGAGGTGAAGGGGAGAGATGGCAGGGGTTTCGGCAGATCTGACGGGTGGTGGGGGTCCTCGGCTGGTCTGTCGTCTCGGCACGGTGCAGATGAGTCACCGGCTGAGCTCCTCAGCGAGCTTCCATGGTGGAAGAAGCTGCAGGTCGCTCTTACGGTGAGTGTGGTGACCCTGCATACCACTGCATGTTGTAGTATGCCAGTCGTTGATATAACATTCACGAAGTACCATTCCGCAAATATTACATCCCTCAGAGTAGTACAACAGAACATAGCAGGTCCATAACTCATTCATTTATTATTACAAACATAATACACATATCGTCTCGGAGCTCCTCTTGGGTCCTAAGAGGAATACTCCTGGGTTCGAGGCGAACCCAACTTAACTTACAACATAGAAGTTTCACTAGGTTATACATTTATTACCTCGAGCAGCTAAATACTAAGAGTTCACACTGCTCGGCTACTACTACTACTCGGTGCTTCTAAGCTTGATCTCCTCCGGAAGCCTCCCCGGTTCCGTAGACTATGAGGTAGTCTACGCCTTCAATACCTCCAGAGAGGTCTGGTTCTTCATAGCCGATGATCTCGGCTCCTTCAGTGGTTGTCGTAGTCCTCCTCCAGCACGATTCGCACAATCTAAGCAAGCGATTTAAGAGTGGGATGAGTACGAGCGTACTCAACAAGTTCATTATAGGAAAGAGGTGTTTAATGCACTAGCTACAGCATTAGACCAGAAAGTCTAATACCAATGCAGGTTTTTGATAACCATTTCTTCAAGAGATTGTTTTTATTTCAAAGAGCTATGTCCGTCAGCCTTCACCGGTTTACTAGAACTTCATGGAGCTCCTTTCCAGCCGCGTTCGTAGTTCCATATCCCGGAACAGGGAGTGACAGGTCACGGTTCTTTACACTCTGCAGAGGTGTGTTGCTTTACCCATAAGAGATCTTAACCTTGGTGCCAACCGGGCAGCTTTCCCGTCCACACTTCCTATGGTGTGAGGCCCGGTATAAGGTCTAGCCAATCATGTTCTTCCGCTACCTCGAACACCCACCCTTTGTTGCATACCCCGACCCTGGGTCCTCGCCGGTCCCATTATTCCCACTCACGGGTGGACCCCGACCACGACAACAGTTTGGGACTCGTTAACCAAACTCCTTCGCCGGTAGCTGCAACCCATCATAGACCGCAATACCGTGGGGACTTAAGGCTTCCCGCACCAACCGCTTGTTCTTCGAGCGACAAGTGTCTACGGACTATGCCGTGGGGACTTAAGGCTTCCCCAGCCAACCGCTTGCCCCGACGGATACAAGTGTCTACGGTAAAGCGCATCCGTTGATGAACGAGAGGTGGAAACACTTTTGACTACTCCGTCCCACTCCGGATCTTATGGTTAACACGGGTATTACGGCACAAGAATCACTCGGACGACATTTGTTGTTTAATCCTAGATGGATATAAACCCTTGCAATGGAACCTCCACCATATCAACACAATCCATGGTTCCATTGCCAACCACATAGTCATATTCATAGTTATGAAAATAGTGGTTTTGGTTTTTATGCAATAGTGGTAATCATAGTACTTTGCAAGTAATTTGATAAAGATACTCAAATGACATGAGCAAGTGATGAACTTGCCTGAACACTGCAAAGTTTTGCAGTTGGATGGTGTGGATCGACCCTTGTCCTCTGGTTCTGAAAAATAACATCATTGTCCGATAAGGGCAATGGTTAAAGAAGCAATTATGCATGATTCCAGTTTTAGGGTTTGTTCCCCCCTTCCGATGTCGTTATTATTTCATGTGAGAGGTTAATACTAAGAATAATTTGGAGATACTTTATTTAAAGTAAAATACAACCTTGAAATGTTGTCAAGGTGTTTTTTCTAGTCCAAAAACATTAATGGACTTATTTTCATTATAGAAAATAATATGTGTGATTTAAATGTTTATTTAAATCATCAAATTAAGACTTATTCATATTTTTCTTTAATAATTCTCTTTGATATTTTATTTAGGTAGAGAATTTTATGCTGATCAATTTTCATATTTTAATTATTTTTTTAGAGCTATTAATAATTTTCTATGATTTTTCAAAGTTTCAGCATTTAAGTGGTTTTGTGAAAAGACATATTTGCCCCTGGGCCCACCTGTCAGGGTGGCCCAGCGGGTTAACCCTAACCCGAGCCACACTTGGGCTCGGTCGGTCGCACCGACCCCTTCTCCTCTTCCTTGCGAAACCCTACCTCTCTCTCTCTCGCTCTTGCGACGCCGTGGTCGCCTCGCCGTCGCCGAATTAAACCGGCCGTCTTCGGCCAGCTCCGGCGACGAGATCGGTGCCAATCGAACCGCCGTTCGATGGCGCACCGATTGGTCCGCGTCGATCTGCTTTCCCTCGTCGCCACCGTTCTTCCCCAACACCCCTGCGACATGGCCGTGGGGAATCCGCGGCGATCTCGTCGTTGCCGACGAGCCTGGCGCCGTGGCGTGGCCGTGTGCCCCGCCGTGGTTGCGCTGGAGCCCCTGCGCCCCGGCGACCGCCTGGATTGGCCATGGCCTGGCGCCGTTGTTCGCCCGACGTGTGCTGCCGTACCGCCATGGCCGTGCTTTCCTCCGTCTGACTTGTAAGTTCTTACCGCCTCCCTCCTTCTCTACTACTTGTTCTTCCTCTTCTCCTTCCCTTCTAGTCTAGCTCAGGCCACTGTCCTGCTTTTCCTTGTACCTATGATGTGATGTGCTATACTGGTCATGGCCTTAGCTTAAGTTGCTGCTCTACCTCGATTAGCTCTGCTGTTTGTGCTTGCTGTAGATGTGCGTGTGCTACTGCTTATGCATATGCTGCTGCTGTGCTGCTACTATGGCCAATTCTTCTGTATCTAAGCTTGTGCTTGTGCTGCTGCTTCCCTATGTCCCTATTCTTGATGCTATACTTGCCAATTACTCAAGTGTGTTCATATATGTTGCTCTGGCTTGGTTGCAGTGTGCAATTCTTGCTAATTTGCAAGAACCAGTGCACCTGGGTGCTCTTCAGTGTGCTATAGATCATAGACATGTTCCCTTGAGCATGCTGGTGGGCTTGACAACACCATCCCTTGATGGTGTGCTTTTGCATATGATTATATGTCATACTTTTGATTATCTGCTATGCCATTGTCCCTGTTCTGTGGCTAATTTAATTGTCTGGCCATGTGTTGGTGCTGTAATTGATGTCTAGCATGTTGTAGCATGCTCTTGCAAGCTTCTGGTGGTCATATGATCACCAGTTGCTTGCAGAAACTGTTCCTTGTTGTCTGTGACTTACTGGGGTCCACTCTGTGCTGTGTGTATATTACACAGGCTTGGCCTGTGTATTCTGGTGCTTGTCCAAGCATCAGTGGATGCTTGCAATGATCCATTGGATCATCAGCAAGACTTTGTGTATAAGTAGCTTGACTATTTCATTTATCTGTGTAACTTTGATTGCTTAAAAAGATAAATGATGTGAACTGCCCTGCAGTGATGATCATAACAGTGGATTTGGTAGAGCTAGAGGAATGCCAATCATTTATTGGGAACCCTAGCTCCATTTGAACCCTTCTGGGTAATGATATGCTTTCTGTCTTGATGGTTTTGTGGTTGAGGTGGCCTCAACAGCAATTTCTTTGCTGTTCAGGAAGCTCCCACCTTAGTTGGCTTGATGTGTATGGACAAATGCTTTCTGGTTAAACCATCTTTGGTTGCCAGATGCTTTTTATGTTGACAAACATGTGTAGACACTTGATTGTCTATCTGTCTGATGGTTTAGCTGGCTATAGGTTGTCAAGTGAACTTGTGTAGCTAGCTAGGGATTAAATCCATGTTGGATTTCTCTGATTGTGTCCCTGTGTGGACACAATCAGTGTTCCTTGGATAATTTCCTACTGGCTTTTTCTATGTTTGCTTGTACCAAATGGCTAGATAGCCATATGATGACACAAACAGGTCTTCCTACCCTTTTGGTGTGCTTGAGATCATGCATGTGCAATTTACGAACAAAACCATCTGGTTTGTTCATGATGATGTGTATACCTCACTCCAGCTCCTAGAATTTGGTGTTGGTGTAGAGGTTTTGCTTCTGGTTGGATTATGAGCTTGCCCTGCTCCTCCTGGCTTGCTGGTGATGCTTGGTGAATTTCTGGTGTTTGAGAAATAGATTGAACAACAGATAGCTGTTCTTGTGTTCTTGTGTTCTTGATAACTTACCCAGTGAGGCTGCTGTCGATGCAATGGTTAGGGTTTGCTTCTGAAAAGTTTATATATGATCATCCATTCCTTCCCTGGTCGACAGCAAGGCCTGACCTCTCATGGTGACACACAGAGCTGTGTGTGTGTGTTGTGCTGCATGCACACAGCCTTGTGAGCAGGCTGTGTGTGTGTGTGTATCTTGATGCTTTGCATCTGGCTTGGGACTTAGCTGTGAGCTGATCAGCTCGGCAGCTTTGGTCATATCCTCTCCCTTTTCATTTAATTTCTAATCTGCCAAGTGGCTATGCCACTTGGCATAACTTGCTTTCTTTGTGATTGTGTGCAGGGATCAAAAAGTTGATCATGATGAACATGAAGATCATCAAGTCCAAGATCAGATGATATTCACATTGTAGTATTTAGGGCAGAATCATACTTGTACTTTTCTTTTATCTTCATTTTCTATTTTTCCCCATTTGTGTAATGTGTTGTAATAATTCATTTATTTCAATTCTGAATATTGTAATTGACAATGTATCATGTGTGATTATCAATAAAGCTCAACTTTCCTTAATGAGCTTTCTATAATTGTTGTTCTCATTATATTCTTGATTACTTATAATTGTTTATTGAATTAGCTCAAGTGTGAACAATGAGATATCCATTTGATGTTTGAATTTGAAATTCAAATTCAAATTTGGTTTGAATTCAATCATACAACTTAATTTAGAATTCAATCATGCAACTTAAGTTTGTGATGCAACTCTCCCCTCTCTTCTCAAAACCCTAGTTTAGCTTAATAAGGAACAGGTTTGTCGCACTCTCGAAACCCTAACCCTGTAAGGTGTCGAGAGAGAAACTTGTCCCCCTTCGATGCAGTTTTTGTTTAAAAGCGCGAAATTTCCCCATAATTTGCAATGCAATGCACATCCCTTTCTAAAATCTACCCCTCGATCGTCTCTAAACCTGGGACATTACAGCCTTTCCCCCGTAAAGAAAACTTCGTCCCGAAGTTGTGGTTGTAATACCTGAAGAGTTCGGGGTATGTTTTCCTCAGGTCTTCCTCCTTTTCCCAGGTGGCTTCCCTCTCGGGATGATGCTTCCATTGTATCTTGCAGTATTTTATGGCTCGATTCCTGAGTTGTTTCCAGTTCTCCTCGAGAATCTTTGCTGGCTTCTCGATGTAGGTCAAGTCTGGTTGTAACTCGAGCTCTTCATGTGATACTGGCTCATCTGGGGTCTTTAAACACTTTCTGAGTTGTGACACATGGAATACGTTGTGAACCTGAGATAACCTTCCAGGTAGTTCCAATTCAAAGGCTAACCCTCGGTTTTGACTCAGAATCTTAAAAGGTCCGATGTACCTAGGGCTTAACTTTCCCTTTACGCCAAATGTCTGAAGTCCTTTCATCGGGCTCACCTTGAGATATACCATGTCTCCAACTTGTGGCTCCCACGTTCTTCTCTTCTGATCGGCATAACTCTTCTGTCGACTTTGAGCTATCTTCAACCTATCTCTTATGATGTCAATGACTTGCTGCTTTTCCTTGACATAATCAGGATTAAACTCCTTGCTTGCTCCCGCTTCATACCAGCATATGGGTGATCTACACTTCCTTCCATACAGAGCTTCGAACGGTGCCATCTTGATGCTGCTTTGATAACTATTATTGTATGAAAACTCTGCTAGTGGCAAGTGCTCCTCCCATGATCCTCCGAAGTCTAGGGCACAAGCCCTAAGCATATCCTCTAGGATCTGGTTAGTTCTCTCCGTTTGTCCACCTGTCTGAGGATGATAGGCGGTACTATAATCCAACTTGGATCCTAAGGCTTCGTGTAGTTGCTTCCAGAATGCTGACGTGAACACGGATCCTCGATCCGACACGATCTTCTTGGGCACTCCATGTTTGCTCACGATCTCTTTGATGTAAAGATCAATGAGTTTCTCTCCTTTATCTTGCTGGTTTACCGCTAAAAAGTGTGCACTTTTCGTCAACCGGTCCACGATTACCCATATCATGTCCTTCTTTTTATTGGTCATGGGTAGTCCGGTGATGAAATCCATTCCTATCTCCTCCCATTTCCATTCTGGAATGGGTAAAGGTTGTAACTTTCCTGCCGGACTCCGGTGTTCAGCCTTCACCCTTTGGCAGGTATGGCATTCCGCCACATACTGTGCTATTTCTCTCTTCATGTTGTTCCACCAGAATAGCTCCTTTAGATCCATGTACATTTTCGTACTTCCCGGATGAATGGAGTATGGTGTTTGATGGGCTTCCCGGAGTATTACTTCCTTGATTTCAGCAATATCCGGAACGCAAATCCTCTTCTGAAACCATAGTGATCCTGATTCTCCTCGGTGAAATTCTCGATGGTCTTCCTTCATCTATCCTTCTCATCTCCTCCATGATGAATGGATCGTCCAACTGACCCATCATTATCTCATTCTTTAAGTTAACATTTAGCTCATCGGCTACTTGTAAAGCCGATAGTCCTTCATGAGCTTCTTTCTCCCAAAGTTGTATTTGAGCTTGGCTTATTTCCTTCCTCAACTCCGGTGATAACTCTTGTTCCACTCCTCCAGTGCTCTTCCTACTCAAAGCATCTCGCTACAACATTAGCCTTTCCTGGAGTATAATTGATGGTCAAATCATAATCCTTGATTAATTCTAGCCATCTTTTCTCGCCTCATATTGAGTTCCTTCTGAGTGAAGAAATATTTGAGACTTTTATGATCCGTATAGAGCTCACACTTGGCTCCATAGAGAAAATGTCTCCATGTTTTAAGTGCAAATACAACTGCTGCTAACTCTAAGTCATGAGTTGGATAGTTCACCTCATGAGGTCTGAGTTGCCTCGATCCATAAGATATTACTTTCCGATCTTGCATGAGTACGCAACCCAATCCCTGCTTGGATGCGTCGCAGTACACGGTGTAGTCTTTGCCAACTTCAGGAACTGCTAACACCGGTGCTGTGGTGAGTTTCTCTTTTAGAGTTTGAAAACTCTTCTCACACTCCTCTGACCACACGAATGGTGTGTTCTTCCTTAACAGCTTCGTCATTGGTCCTGCTATCTTGGAGAATCCTTCAATAAATCTCCGATAGTATCCTGCCATTCCTAGGAATCCTCGGATTTCCTTGACAGTCTTGGGTGCTTCCCATTCTAAAACCGCTGCTACCTTGCTCGGGTTAACAGCTATTCCTTCTTTGCTAATGACATGACCAAGAAATTCTACTTGATCTAGCCAAAATTCACACTTGCTGAATTTGGCATAGAGTTGATGTTCTCTTAGTGTTTGCAACACTAACCTCAGATGTTCAGCATGTTCTGCTTTGTCTTTGGAATAGATCAGGATATCATCAATGAATACGATGACAAACTTGTCTAGATATGGCATGAAAATCTTATTCATGAGATTCATGAAAATTGCTAGGGCATTGGTTAATCCAAAAGGCACTACAAGGTATTCATGATGTCCATACCTTGAAACAAAGGCAGTTTTCGGAACGTCTTCCTTCTTGATCTTTATCTGGTGATAACCGGATCTTAGATCAATTTTGGAAAAGACTCACGCGCCTCTAACTTGATCGAATAGATCTTGTATTCTTGGAAGTGGGTACTTGTTCTTGATTGTGACGTTGTTCAAATTCCTGTAGTCTCCGCACATCCTTCTACCTCCATCTCTTTTATCTACGAAGATCACAGGTGATCCCCATGGTGAAACACTCTCTTGTATGAATCCTTTCGTTCCAAGTCATCCAATTGCTCCTTAAGTTCTTTCAACTCCTTAGGTCCCATCTTATATGGTGCTTTTGCAATCGGAGTTGTTCCTGGAATTAGGTCGATAGTGAATTCTATCTCCCTATCTGGTGGCATTCCAGGTAATTCCTTAGGAAACACATCCTGGAATTCATTCACTACAGGTATATCCTCTAACTTCACCTCCTTCATACTGTTCAGTTGTAGCTCGACTTCGATCTGTGTATGCTTGTCTCCTTGGTAGATCATTCTACTTCCATCGGGGCTTTTCAAAGACATTGTCTTGTTCACACAGTCGATCAATGCTCCGTTAGCTTCTAACCAGTTCATAACAAGAATGACATCAATGTCCTTCATCGGTAAAATGAACAGGTCTGCGTCAGATGCGCATTTATTGATCATGATGACTTGTTTTTGTTTGGTATGGGTTACTACTATCGTCCCCCCCGCGGAAAGTATAGTTATGGGTGTATCTAACTTAGTGCAACTAATCCCAAGTTTGATGATGAATTGCTGAGAAATGAATGATGTAGTTGCACCAGTATCAAAAAGTACTTTGCCAGGATTAGTGAGTATCTGGAGCGTACCTATCACTGCCTGATCGGAGTTAACCACCTCCTCCAGGCTGGTGCAGTTCAACTTGCCGAAGGGTTTCTTGTTCTTCCAGTTCCCTCCTCGGCTTCCTCCTCCTCCTGACTGACCTCCTCCAGTATTTCTCTTGGGGCAGTCCTTCAGCATGTGCCCCTCCTGGCGACAACCAAAGCATATTATCCTTGGCTTCTTGCAATCCTTGGCAAAATGCCCTGGAAGTCCACAGCTTCTGCAAACCATTGGATTGGCAGTCTGAAACGCTTGGTTCCTCCTGCTATCGTAGTAGTTTTTGTTGTTGTTGTTGTTGTTGTTGTTGTTGTTGTTGTTGTTGTTGTTGTTGTTGTTGTTGTTGTTGTTGTTGTTGTTGTTGTTGTATCTTGGCTTGAAACTCAAGCTGGTATTGGGCTTGTTACTAACAAACCTCTTAGGCTCAAACTTGGCCTTCTTCCTCTTCTCTTCTTGTAGCTGCTTGAAATCATCTTCAAGAGTGATGGCTGCATCCACCAACTCTTGGAATTCCATCGCTCTCATCATTCGGAGCTGTACCTTGAACTGGGGACTTAACCCCCTCAAAAACCTCTTCTTCTTCTTGTCCTCGGTGTTGACCTCCTCAACAGCGTACCGGGACAGCTTTGAAAACTCCCTGACATAAGTCAGGATGGCCTTGTCCTTCTGCTCGAGACTTTCAAATTCTCGACGCTTCAGTTCCACAATACTTTCAGGGACATTGGATTCCCTGAACTTCCTCGCAAACTCTTCCCAGGTAAATACCTTTCCAGCCGGATAAACGGTTACGATGTTGTCCCACCAGGATGCGGCAGGTCCACACAACAAGTGTGTAGCATAACGAACCTTCTCCTGGTCGTTGCAACCAACAGTATTGAGCTTTCGCTCAGTGTCCATAAGCCAGTCTTCCGCGTCCTTTGGCTCGGGCGCGTATGCGAAAGATATAGGCTTTGTGTTCTGGAAGTCTGCCAAAGTGACTCCCTGATTCTCTGGTCTCTCAACTCTGTTCTGTTGCAGCAGCTCTTGGAAGAATTTATTCTGCTGCTCCAACGTTACACGTTGTCTCTCTTCCATCATCTGCATGTACTGGACAAAGTTTTGCTGCGTCATGGGTGGTGGTGGTGGTGGAAACTGATTCCTGGCTGCTTCGTCAGCCTCTTCCTTCTATTTCGCCTCGCGGTCCATGCGCTGCGCTTCGCTCGCCTCTCCTACCGGTCCCGACATAACCCCCTAGTTCTGCAACACAAGATGATACTCATAATTACTCCATGCGCAAGTTTTCTGAGCTCAACATTGTGCACAGAACTAGTCACGCAATGGAAATCAAGAAGCAAATCCAAATCATACAAAACATATACCTTATATTTGCATACTTAAGTGGTCTTATTACAATACTCAAGTCGATGTGAGTATGCAAACTCACTTATTAAAGTATATGTACAAATTTCTTCAAAATATTACACACTACAATACACGTGGTACTTGTGTATTGTAGCCTTGCTTCCCTTGGTGGTCTCTAGTCGATCTTCACTCCCGATACATTCCAGGCTTCCATCCGGTCGAACGTGTCGTCCTCCTGACAAAACCTAGAACATAAGGTCTCCCCGTCGGCTGGTAGTCGGAATCAGATGATGATCCTAGGGAGAAATCAGTGTTCACGGACTGGTCATTCAGTGCATCGTAGTCCACCCATCGGGTGTACTCCCCTGTTCCTACACCATAGGTATTTCCTACATTCGTATCCGACTCAACCTGTGTCGGATACCCTCCAACTTCTTCCCCATTCCACGGATAACTCTGGTGCTGGGTCGTGGCATCTTCATTCATCTCCCCGTCATAATACACTGAAGTACTATGAGTTCCAGGCATCGGACCCCCAACGCCAACCCGTGGAGTTTTCTATAGGAGTCACGGAACGCCGATTGTTTCCGGATTCCTCTCAACCCTCATATCCTCTATAGGAACTACTAAGATAGTTCCCGTGTGTAATGGGTGTAGTTTCTCGTTCAGGGTGGTCAATACTAATGTAGTCACCAGCTGAGTAAACTGGTGTGTGCACCTCATTCTCCATAGGTTCCTTCCCCTTAGTCTGCTCCTTGGGTTCAGTAAACTCCTCTAGCATTGTATCAATTGCTCCCATCAAATGACGGTTCAACTGAAAGAACAATGATAATAAGTTGCGGCTATTGTCCATGTATTTTGCTGCTTCTGCTGGTTTGCGTTTGGCATATTTGAAATGGTTAAGCATGGGATCATCGTCTTCCTCCAAATGAGGAATGTGTGTGAATTCGGAACCCATAAGCTCTTTCGTCTTATGCTCCCGAATATCGGTTATGGCTCTCATAACGGCTATATGGTAGGCTGTGTTCATAGTTCTGGCTTCACCTGCTGGCATTACTACGCTCATTCCCAAAGATTCGGGAAGTCGTAGCCCTACCCTACACTTTGCCAATACAGTACCTGTTGCGGTCAAAAACCCACCGGCGAGCAGCGACAGGCAACAAAGTAGAGCCGGGAGGCTCCCAGGACTGCGGCTGGCCCTGGTCCCTCCGAGCGACGGCCCGCAAAGACTCGGCACGCACGTCCGATGCTGGTGCAAGGGCGTGCCACCTGATCTATACCTGATCGGAGAAGGTGATGGATGTGCCTCGCTTAGTTTCCTCGCATGGCACACACGTAAACATTAAATACGAGCCTCGATCGGCTCTCAGGTTGTCCTGTGAATCGGCTCAAGGAGCCGATCCACCCATGATCCGTACGAGGTGTACGAATATATGGTGGTCCTGCTTGATCAAAACAAAGCTAAAACGACCTACTACGATTTAGGGTTTTCACCACATAATCGGAACATCCTACTCGTGATTGAGCCTGACGGCCACGCACGGTGATCGTAAGCCGACCCTAGACAAGGCCTAAAAACCAACATGAAGTTGATCCCCGGAACATCCTGTCTAGGGCTAGCAAACTACACCCTACGCGCCACTGGATCCTTCAACCCGTTTGTAAGGCCTAACTATGCAGATATTAAACTAATCCTTGTAGAACAAGGAGCAATCATAACGGATCGGATCTACTAAATAATGATCAAGCGGGTGCCGCCCTTACACCCAAGATAGGTGTAAGGGCGGCTAGATGTCTAAGGGTTGCACGGACGAAAGCATATGATACGATGAAGCAATGCTAACCCTAACACATCTATGATAACTACGTTGCTCGCCATCAACAAGGCTTCAGACACGAGCAACGCATGAACAACGAATAAACGTGTATCGCCTAGATCGCAAGATGCGATCTAGGCAGCATGATGCTTACCCGGAAGAAAACCCTCGAGACAAGGGAGTTGGCGATGCGCCTAGATTGGTTTGTTGTGAACGTGATTGTTGTTTATTTCATAAACCCTAGATACATATTTATAGTCCGTAGACTTTCTAACGTGGGAATAATCCCAACCGGGCACGAGCCAAATTCTATCTAACCGACACGTATCCTACTATATTACAGATACACGGGCAAACTAGCCCAAACTTTGCATATAAGGCCGATTCATGTATTTCTTACATGTATATTCTTCAAGCCCATCTCCAATCGTGGCCCACATCTGATCCGGTCAAATTCTGGTGATAACACATGCCCCCCTGGTTTTGGAAATGACAATTCCAAAATCACTCTGTTTTTTCTTCGTCGGGTCATGTCGTAGCAGAGCAGAACCGTCGCAGTATCCCTCGTAATGATGCCTTGCCTCCTCCACTTCTCCGCAAGATTTGATAGCTTTAACATCACTTCCTCGGAAACCGTAATGGCATTAAATCTCCACTATACCACCTTTATTTAACTGTGCCGAATGGTTTGCCACTTCATCCCCTTGCTCTGTTCTGGCCATCGGCACCCAAAAAACCCTCTTTCCCTGTAGCAAGGACCAATCTTCCCTGTAGCAATGTCTTCCTCTTCCTCCATCTCATCAGGCCTCTCCTTCCAATCTTCTTCCTCGAGCGAGCACGAATGGAACCTTGACCACGTGCCAGATGGCCCACCCGAGGCACTCGTCGGGTCAGATGGTGACTTACCTCTGACCGATGGGGAGGACGACCTCCAGTTCCTCATCGAAGGGGAGCTGAAGAGCGAGAGCGAAGACGACCTCCACTCCTGGGCGAACCCCACCTCCTCCGATGAGGAGGAGGAAGAAGAAGAAGCGGAGGAAGAGGAGGAAGAGGAGGAGGATGATTCCTCCTCCTCCGCTGGGTATCCGCCGGCGAAGCGCTTCCGCGCTTGGGAGGACAGTGAGGACGATGATGATGACGAGGAAGAAGAGGCTCCAGCCGAGGGCTGGGGCAGCAGCGACGAGGAACTCTCCGGAAGCAGCGCCGATGGCAGCTACGATGCCGACGACGAGGCCAGCGAAGATTAGTAATGTAGGATTAGTAGTTCCTGAGCAATCAGCTCCTCTTTTGTTCTTCTTTCTTGAGCAATCGGCTCTTCATTGTAAAAAAAACCCCTCCTATTAATGAAGAAGACATTTCTCAGCTAATTCTGTCCCTTTTCCAATTTTGCCGATTGCTAAAATAAATCCACACATTAAGAGCCGATGGCAGCGCATCGGACCTTGATGTCTACGGGAGCTTCTATTCTTGTAGACAGTGTTGGGCCTCCAAGTGCAGAGGTTTGTAGAACAGCAGCAAGTTTCCCTTAAGTGGATACCCAAGGTTTATCGAACTCAGGGAGGAAGAGGTCAAAGGTATCCCTCTCATGCAACCCTGCAACCACAAAGCAAGAAGTCTCTTGTGTCCCCAACACACCCAATAGGTGCACTAGTTCGGCGAAGAGATAGTGAAATACAGTGGTATGAATAAGTATGAGCAAGTAGCAACGGTGCCGTAAAAGTGCTTGGCGTGTAGTTGATGGTGGTGGTATTGCAGCAGTAGTAACGCAAGAAAACAAGAAACAAGCAAGTAGTAACTCAGCAGTATTTAGGAACAAGGCCTAGGGATTACACTTTCACTAGTGGACACTCTCAACATTGATCACATAACAGAATAGATAAATGCATACTCTACACTTTTGTTGGATGATGAACATATTGCGTAGGATTACACGAACCCTCAATGCCGGAGTTAACAAGCTCCACAATAATGCTCATGTTTAAGTAACCTTTAGTGTAAGATAGATCAACAGTACTAAACCAAGTACTAGCATAGCATGCACACCGTCACCTTCATGCATATGTAGGAGGAATAGATCACATCAATATTATCATAGCAATAGTTAACTCCATAATCTACAAGAGATCATGATCATAGCATAAACCAAGTACTAACACGGTGCACGCACCGTCACCTTTGCACACATGCAGGAGGAATAAACTACTTTAATAACAAATCACTAGAGTAGCACATAGATAAATTGTGATACAAACATGCCGCAATCATAAAGAGATATAAATAAGCCCCTCACTATGCCATTCAATGAGTAAGTATTCTCGTGAAATATGGCCTAAGAGACCCACACGGTGCACACACTCGTCACCTTTACACACGTGGGACTAGGAGTCTCCGGAGATCACATAGGTAAAACTCACTTGACTAGCATAATGACATCTAGATTACAAGCATCATCATATGAATCTCAATCATGTAAGGCAGCTCATGAGATTATTGTATTGACACACATAGGAGAGAGATGAACCACATAGCTACCGGTACAGCCCCGAGCCTCGATGGAGAACTACTCCCTCCTCATGGGAGCAGCAGCGGTGATGAAGATGGCGGTGGAGATGGCAGCGGTGTCGATGGAGAAGCCTTCCGGGGCACTTCCCCGCTCCGGCAGGGTGCCGGAACAGAGATCCCGTCCCCCGCATCTTGGCTTCGCGATGGCGGCGGCTCCGGCAGGTTTCGTGGGTTTCGTCAATTGGTATCGGGTTTTCCGATCCAGGGGCTTTATATAGGCGAAGAGGCGGCGCAGAGGGCCGACAGGGGGGCCACACCATAGGGCGGCGCGCCCCCCTCCGGCCGCGCCAGCCTAGGGTTTGGTGGCCCCGTGGCCCCCTCCGGTCCTTCCCGGGTGTTCTGGATGCTTCCGATGAAAATAGGAACTTTGGCGTTGATTTCGTCCGATTCCGAGAATATTTCGTTACTAGGATTTCTGAAACCAAAAACAGCAGTAAAACGGAACCGGCACTTCGGCATCTTGTTAATAGGTTAGTTCCGTAAAATGCACGAATATGACATAAAGTGTGCATAAAACATGTAGATAACATCAATAATGTGGCATGGAACACAAGAAATTATCGATACGTTGGAGACGTATCAGCATCCCTAAGCTTAGTTCTGCTCGTCCCGAGCAGGTAAAACGATAACAAAGATAATTTCTGGAGTGACATGCCATCATAAACTTGATCATACTATTTGTAAAGCATATGTAGTGAATGCAGCGATCAAAACAATGTATATGACATGAGTAAACAACTGAATCATATAGCAAAGACTTTTCATGAATAGCACTTCAAGACAAGCATCAATAAGTCTTGCATAAGAGTTAACTCATAAAGCAATAATTCAAAGTAAAAGCATTGAAACAACACAAAAGAAGATTAAGTTTCAGCGGTTGCTTTCAACTTGTAACATGTATATCTCATGGATAATTGTCAATGCAAAGCAATATAACAAATGCAATATGCAAATATGTAAGAATCAATGCACAGTTCACACAAGTGTTTGCTTCTTGAGATGGAGAGAAATAGGTGAACCGACTCAACAATGAAAGTAAAAGAATGGTCCTTCATAGAGGAAAAGCATCGATTGCTATATTTGTGCTAGAGCTTTGATTTTGAAAACATAAAGAGAGCATAAAAATAAAGTTTTGAGAGGTGTATGTTGTTGTCAACGAATGGTAGCGGGTACTCTAACCCCTTGCCGGACAAACCTTCAAAGAGCGGCTCCCATTTTATTTTATTTTTGGATGGCACTCCTTCCAACCTTTCTTTCACAAACCATGGCTAACCGAATCCTCGGGTGCCCGCCAACAATCTCATACCATGAAGGAGTACCTTTTTATTTTAGTTTTATTATGATGACACTCCTCCCAACCTTTGCTTACACAAGCCATGGCTAACCGAATCCTTCGGGTGCCGTCCAACAATCACATACCATGGAGGAGTGTCTATTTTTAGTTTGTTAATTTGGGACTGGGAATCCCATTGCCAGCTCCTTTTGCAAAATTATTGGATAAGCGGATGAAGCCACTAGTCCATTGGTGAAAGTTGCCCAACAAGATTGAAAGATAAACACCACATACTTCCTCATGAGCTATAAAACATTGACACAAATAAGAGGTAATAAATTTTGAATTGTTTAAAGGTAGCACTCAAGCAATTTACTTTGGAATGGCGGAGAAATACCATGTAGTAGGTAGGTATGGTGGACACAAATGGCATAGTGTTGGCTCAAGTATTTGGATGCATGAGAAGTATTCCCTCTCGATACAAGGTTTAGGCTAGCAAGGTTATTTGAAACAAACACAAGGATGAACCGGTGCAGCAAAACTCACATAAAAGACATATTGAAAACATTATAAGACTCTACACCGTCTTCCTTGTTGTTCAAACTCAATACTAGAAATTATCTAGACCTTAGAGAGACCAATTATGCAAACCAAATTTTAGCATGCTCTATGTATTCTTCACTAATAGGTGCAAAGTATATGATGCAAGAGCTTAAACATGAGCACAACAATTGCCAAGTATCACATTACCCAAGACATTATAGCAATTACTACATGTATCATTTTCCAATTCCAACCATATAACAATTTAACGAAGAGGAAACTTCGCCATGAATATTATGAGCTAAGAACACATGTGTTCATATGAACCAGCGGAGCGTGTCTCTCTCCCACACGAGCATGATGTAATCCAATTTATTCAAACATAAACAAAAACAGAAACAAACAAACAGACGCTCCAAGTAAAGTACATAAGATGTGGCCGAATAAAAATGTAGTTTCAGGGGAGGAACCTGATAATTTGTTGATGAAGAAGGGGATGCCTTGGGCATCCCCAAGCTTAGACGCTTGAGTCTTCTTGATATATGCAGGGGTGAACCACCGGGTGCATCCCCAAGCTTAGAGCTTTCACTCTCCTTGATCATAGTATATCATCCTCCTCTCTTGACCCTTGAAAACTTCCTCCACACCAAACTCGAAACAACTCATTAGAGGGTTAGTGGACAATAAAAATTAACATGTTCAGAGGTGACACAATCATTCTTAACACTTCTGGACATTGCATAAAGCTACTGGACATTAATGGATCAAAGAAATTCATCCAACATAGCAAAAGAGGCAATGCGAAATAAAAGGCAGAATCTGTCAAAACAGAACAGTCCGTAAAGATGGATTTTATTAGGCCACCAGACTTGCTCAAACGAAAATGCTCAAATTGAATGAAAGTTGCGTACATATCTGAGGATCACTCACGTAAATTGGCATAATTTTCTGAGTTACCTACAGAGAATTTTACCCAGATTCGTGACAGCAAAGAAATCTGTTTCTGCGCAGTAATCCAAATCTAGTACTTACTTTACTATCAAAGACTTTACTTGGCACAACAAAACACAAAACTAAGATAAGGAGAGGTTGCTACAGTAGTAAACAACTTCCAAGACACAAATATAAAACAAAGTACTGTAGCAAAATAACACATGGGTTATCTCCCAAGAAGTTCTTTTCTTTATAGCCATTAAGATGGGCTCAGCAGTTTTAATGATGCACTCGCAAGAAATAGTATTTGGAGCAAAAGAGAGCACCAAGAGGCAAATTCAAAACACATTTAAGTCTAACATGCTTCCTATGCATAGGAATCTTGTAAATAAACAAGTTCATGAGGAGCAAAGTAACAAGCATAGGAAGATAAAACAAGTGTAGCATCAAAAATTTCAGCACATAGAGAGGCATTTTAGTAACATGAAAATTTCTACAACCATATTTTCCTCTCTCATAATAACTTTCAGTAGCAACATGAGCAAACTCAACAATATAACTATCACATAAAGCATTCTTATCATGAGTCTCATGCATAAAATTATTACTCTCCACATAGGCATAGTCAATTTTATTAGTTGTAGTGGGAGCAAATTCAACAAAGTAGCTATCATTATTATTCTCATCAAGTGTAGGAGGCATAGTATAATCACAACAAAATTTACTCTCAGCAAGTAAGTGGCATCAAAAGACCACTATCATTATAATCATCGAAATAGGAGGCAAAGTATCATCAAAGAAAATTTTCTCCTCAATGCTTGGGGGACTAAAAATATCATGAAAACCAGCTTCCCCAAGCTTAGAACTTTCTATATTATTGTCAACAATGGTGTTCAAAGCGTTCATACTAATATTACTACCAAGCATGCAAAGAAGATTTCATAGGTTTTTTAATTTTCGCATCAAACAATCCATGTTTTAAATCAGGAAATAGAATAAGAAGCTCACTCTTGTACATTATGCCAAACTAGTGTAAACAAGAAACAACAAGATGCAATTGCAGGATCTAAAGGAAATAGCTTCGAGCACACACACGACGGCGCCGTAAAAATACTTTACCCGAGACCGTAGTATGAGTGCCTTTTACCTTTCCTCCCCGGCAACGGCGCCGTAAAAGTGCTTGATGTCTACGGGAGCTTCTATTCTTGTAGACAGTGTTGGGCCTCCAAGTGCAGAGGTTTGTAGAACAGCAGCAAGTTTCCCTTAAGTGGATACCCAAGGTTTATCGAACTCAGGGAGGAAGAGGTCAAAGGTATCCCTCTCATGCAACCCTGCAACCACAAAGCAAGAAGTCTCTTGTGTCCCCAACACACCCAATAGGTGCACTAGTTCGGCGAAGAGATAGTGAAATACAGGTGGTATGAATAAGTATGAGCAAGTAGCAACGGTGCCGTAAAAGTGCTTGGCGTGTAGTTGATGGTGGTGGTATTGCAGCAAGTAGTAACGCAGTAGAAACAAGTAAACAAGCAGTAGTAACTCAAGCAGTATTTAGGAACAAGGCCTAGGGATTACACTTTCACTAGTGGACACTCTCAACATTGATCACATAACAGAATAGATAAATGCATACTCTACACTTTTGTTGGATGATGAACATATTGCGTAGGATTACACGAACCCTCAATGCCGGAGTTAACAAGCTCCACAATAATGCTCATGTTTAAGTAACCTTTAGTGTAAGATAGATCAACAGTACTAAACCAAGTACTAGCATAGCATGCACACTCGTCACCTTCATGCATATGTAGGAGGAATAGATCACATCAATATTATCATAGCAATAGTTAACTCCATAATCTACAAGAGATCATGATCATAGCATAAACCAAGTACTAACACGGTGCACGCACTGTCACCTTTGCACACATGCAGAAGGAATAAACTACTTTAATAACAAATCACTAGAGTAGCACATAGATAAATTGTGATACAAACATGCTCGCAATCATAAAGAGATATAAATAAGCCCCTCACTATGCCATTCAATGAGTAAGTATTCTGTGAAATATGGCCTAAGAGACCCACACGGTGCACACACTCGTCACCTTTACACACGTGGGACTAGGAGTCTCCGGAGATCACATAGGTAAAACTCACTTGACTAGCATAATGACATCTAGATTACAAGCATCATCATATGAATCTCAATCATGTAAGGCAGCTCATGAGATTATTGTATTGACACACATAGGAGAGAGATGAACCACATAGCTACCGGTACAGCCCCGAGCCTCGATGGAGAACTACTCCCTCCTCATGGGAGCAGCAGCGGTGATGAAGATGGCGGTGGAGATGGCAGCGGTGTCGATGGAGAAGCCTTCCGGGGGCACTTCCCCGCTCCGGCAGGGTGCCGGAACAGAGATCCTGTCCCCCGCATCTTGGCTTCGCGATGGCGGCGGCTCGGCAGGTTTCGTGGGTTTCGTCAATTGGTATCGGGTTTTCTCGATCCAGGGGCTTTATATAGGCGAAGAGGCGGCGCAGAGGGGCCGACAGGGGGCCACACCATAGGGCGGCGCGGCCCCTCTCGGCCGCGCCAGCCTAGGGTTTGGTGGCCCCGTGGCCCCCCTCCGGTCCTTCCCGGGTGTTCCGGATGCTTCCGATGAAAATAGGAACTTTGGCGTTGATTTCGTCCGATTCCGAGAATATTTCGTTACTAGGATTTCTGAAACCAAAAACAGCAGTAAAACAGGAACCGGCACTTCGGCATCTTGTTAATAGGTTAGTTCCAGAAAATGCACGAATATGACATAAAGTGTGCATAAAACATGTAGATAACATCAATAATGTGGCATGGAACACAAGAAATTATCGATACGTTGGAGACGTATCAGACCTTGCCATGAAACGCGAGCAAAGTCAACTCTATTGTCCATCCAAATGGTAATCTGCGACTTTGTCCGAAAGAGCAAACCTCAATCGTCGTTTGCACAGATCCGTCCTACGGCCATATGAACCTCAGATATCAATCGCGCAGGTTCGTAACCGCAATGGATCCACGGGCAACATCATCCAATGCCCACGCCATGTTCTCCGGCCTGGCTCTGACCCCGTAGATGATGACGGCTACCCTTTCAGGCTCCTTTCAGCAGCTCTGGTGGTCTTCTTCTGCAACAACTCACCGCCTTCGAAGAAGATTTTGATGCAGGGTCAGCCGATGACACCCCAATCGGCTTCTAAAAATAGATCATCTGCCAGGTCAGCTGCCCCCCGAGCCTCAGTCAAGGCGAAAACGGTGGTGAGGACACACAATTCAGACCAATGGACCCGAGCTCGAGCAAATCGGAGAAAACCACCATGCAGAGCCAGCCAGAGCCGAACACCTTTCTTCCGTTGAAAACCGATGTTGCAGATGATCACCAACGGCTTAATGACAGCACTGCTGAACTGGCAACCTTGCGCACAGAGTTGGAGGTCCTCGAAGAGAAGGTTCGGGCACCAAAATCGGCTCATTGTAGCCGAGGAAGTTCTCATTGTTCACTCCCTCAAGGAAGCAGCTGAACTGAATACCGACTTGCACGGACACGCAGCTGGTAGATCCTGTGTAATTTGTACTAGAGTCGATGGCTGCGCATCGGCTTTGTTCCTTAGTTCTAAAGTCGATGCCCGTGCATCGGCTGTACATTGTGAGAAACATCGTGAATTTTTTTTTACTGGCCGATTTTTCTATCGGCCCCCAATATTTCACTGCACATGTTATCGCACATGTTCATCTGATTAGGTGCCCCTCGAGCCGAATCTGCCAGGTAACTGCGGATATCGGCTCTGTGGTTAGCCAAGGCACTGTATTTGGACGTCGGCTCCGTTAGGACCAATGTTGACTTCTTCCAGCTCATCAGCCGACGTAAAACCGCTGCCCATTAGATCGACGTTGAACACAGGCAGTGGTATGATGAGGATAATTTTGGCCGATTGCTGGAATCGGCCTCCATGTTGATTGAATCGCTCAATGAAGGTTTTGCAACGTTCGTCCATAGATCTTTGGGGCCGATCACAAGGATCGGCCTCGCCACGTTTGTCCATAGATTTTTCTCTCGTTACACGGTCAGGCCGGTGGATAAGACCAGCCTAACCCCGTCCTTCGTCACGTCGATGCGCTCGCAGTCGTCCAAATTGATGCCTGAGAGTGGATCTTGGCCTGTTGTCTCCCAAACGTTCATGCCAGCCGTTGAGATCTCGGCTGAATCATCTGCGTGGACGACCTCTACTTCATCTCCATCCCACTGTATTAAGCATTGGTGCATTGTGGATGGAATGCAATAGTTGGCGTGGATCCAATCTCTTCCTAGTTACTTCTTGTTGGTCCCCCTTTAGATCACATGAACACTGAGGATCTGAATGCCTGCTTTGTTGATATTGGCTCTGTGTTGCTCTGGGAAAAAGACCCAAACAGAAAAGGAAGGGTTTTGGTTAAGGTGAGAGTAACTGATCTCATGGACATTCCTAGGAGTATCAGGATGACAGAAAGTTCCAGGCCAGATGCTGAATCTTGGACCTTTCTTGTTGAAATATTGTTAGACAATTTGCTGGGTGGTGGGCCTGCAGATGAAGATCCTCTTCCTGATGAGGGGGTGGACCCTCACCCTTTACCTGGTCATGCTTTGCATGTACCTGCTTTCATTCCTGCTCCAGTGGACAATGCAGCTGCAGACAATCAAGATAACCAAGAGGAGGATGGTGGTTGGGGTCACTGGGCCATGGGGGCTGCTGAGGGCTTGCCACAGCCAATGGAGGTGGAGGATCAGGCCCCAGTGCAACATGAAGAGATGGTCTTGGATGACCAGCATCAAGACCCTCCTCTCCTGGATGCTGACAGTTTCATCAATTTATCTGCATCTAGCTCTGAAGACACTGCTACACATGACCCTCTCGCTTGTTGGCTCCTCCTCTGAATCTTTGCTTCAAATGCAAGCTGGAAATCCCCAACAGATAACTGCTGTACCCCCACTTCCCTTGGGAGATGGTTTGCTCAATATTCTTCAGGCTTACACTGCTCATGATGATTTAATGAATGATGATTCTGTTAATGGCTTGGTGGAGACCTCTTTGCCAATTTCCTCCTCACAAGTAGTGGATGATGATCAGTTTCTGCCTGCAAATGTTGATATGGTGCCACCAAATGTTGCACATCTGCAACTGACTCTTGGCAGGGTACAAACTTTTTTCACCCCAATTCCTGAGGAACATGATCTGTCAAGGAGATTCTCTGCTGAAGGCATGGTTCTCTGGGAGAAATATTTTGCTCCTAAGATGCATGGTGTCACAGATAAACCCAATTACTCAATGGTAGATATTCCTGTCAGTTGGTTCAATTTCATAACCTTAATGCTCTTAACTCCTGAGAAATTTGATTGGACTAAGGGATTTCTCTCATCTCAGCTTTGGGATATTCTAAAGGAGCCTCTGCTCAAGGAAGATACTGTCAGGTTTGTTATCCCTGACAAATGTGCTACAACAAAGGCACCCTCTTGTGTTTCTCTGTCAGAAATCAATGAGTTAGCTGTCCCTATCACACCCTCTGATGTTGCTCCTTCCACTCCAAAAAGGAAAAGAAGAGAAGGGAAAATCCCACTGGTTGAGTCTGAGGTAAGAAGGAGTCCCAGGCTTGTCTTACTAAATGATGGGTACAAAAATCATGCAAATTGCTCTGACAAACATTGTCTCACTTGTAATGCTGCCCCTCCTATTATCAACACTAAAGTGGTTAAGAATCTGGCTATGTCTTTCTGTAAGGTGCAAGAAGAGACTGTTGAAAAAAGGATTCTCAAGAAGAACAAGCTCCCTGTGGAAGAAAACAAGAATGAACAACCTCAAGGAGTGATTGGAAGCAGGAGGAGCAAGACTGCATCATCAAGCTCTCAAAACAAACCCAGTGATCAATCAAAGTCTGCTGGCTTTGTTCAGCAGAACAAGAAAAAAGCCCCCAAGTAGTTAAAAATGCATACTCTATTATGTAATTTTACTTTTCTTGGGTCTGGTTTGGTTCTAGTGGGGTGTGAACAGTTACCTGCTAGTGGATGTGTCAATCAGCTTTTGTGTTGTGAGATCTGTTTGAACAAATGTTTTGCTGATGATGTTATGAAATCCAGTTTAATGGTTTGGTGCCTTAAGTACTCTTTTGCTTTGGGCTCCCCTTTGGTCAACCTTTATATTATACATGGATAGTTACAAATCAAGGAAAATTATGAACTGGAATCTGAGAGGTATTAACTCAGATAAAAAATGGGTGGCACTTTCTAGTAAAATTGAAGAATCTGGTTGTGATATTATTTGTCTTCAAGAAACAAAGAGGGAATCTTTTGATCTTGCTTATATCAGAAAATTCTGCCCAAAGAAATTTAACAAGTTTGAGTTTGTGCCTTCTGTGGGAGCTTCGGTGGTTTGATCATTATCTGGAATGGGTCTCTTTTCACAGGAGAATTGGCTTTTCACAATGATTTCTCTGTATCAGTGAATTTTAAATGTAATCTCTCCAATGATTCCTGGATACTTACTAATATTTATGGACCCTGCCAACCTGAGAGGAAAGCTCTATTCATTGATTGGTTTACAAATATTGATATGCCACCAGATACTGATTGGTTGATTATGGGAGACTTTAATTTCATAAGAAGTCCCTCAGACAGAAACAAACCTGGAGGGGACTTAAATGATATGCTACTTTTTAATGAGGCAATAAGTAATTTGGGAATTGTAGAATTGCCTTTAAAAGGGAGAAAATTTACTTGGAGTAACATGCAAAAAGATCCTCTCTTGGAAAAGCTTGACTGGTTCTTCACTTCAGCATCTTGGACTGTTTCTTATCCTGCAACTTTTGCTTACCCTCTTGCAAAACCCACTTCAGATCATGTGCCTTGTGTTGTTGGGTTCAATACAAGAATTCCAAAAGGAAAAGTCTTCAGAATTGAGAATCATTGGATGCAGCATACTGATTTCAAACAAATTGTTCAAGCTGCTTGGAATATTCCAGTTGGACATACAGACAGTGCAAAGAGTATAAATGCTAAATTTAAAAACCTGAGAAGAAGCTTGAAGTTGTGGGCAAAAAATCTGCCTTGCTTAAAGAATTTGATTAAAAATGTTAATGAAGTTATCTCTTTGATTGACTTCATAGAAGAATACAGAACTTTGACAGTCTATGAATGGGACTTGAGAGACTTTCTTAAAGCACACCTTATCACTCTATTACAGAACCAAAAGTCCTATTGGCAGCAAAGAGGGAAAATTAAGTGGGTTAAGCTAGGAGATGCAAACACCAGGTTTTTTCATTCAAAGGCAACCATAAACTACAGACATAACTACATCTCCATGTTGCAAAATTCAGACCAAACTGAAGTCTCTGATCATGATGGTAAGGCTGCTATCTTGTGGCATGCTTTTAAGGAAAGAATGGGCAAATCCGATAATCCTTCCATGGAGTTCAATCTTGATACAATTTTAAGCCAAAGAGTTACTGAAGAAATGAATGCTGCATTGCAAGCACCTTTTACTGACAAGGAGATTGAAGAGGTAGTCAAACACTTGCCAAATGAAAAATTCCCAGGACCAGATGGTTTCAATAATGAGTTTGTCAAGAATTGTTGGACTATTATTGCCCCAGACATCAAGAGACTGATTAATGATTTTCATGATGGGAGAGTTGCCTTGGAAAGTATAAACTCTTCTTATATAACCCTTGTTCCAAAAACAGACAATCCTTCCTCAGCTGGAGATTTTAGACCCATTTCTCTGCTAAACTGTGTGCTGAAGATCATAACAAAGCTTCTTGCTAATAGGCTGCAGGACATTATTCTGTCCTTAGTGCACAAAAATCAATATGGGTTTCTTAAGAAAAGATCTATACAGGACTGTCTTGGATGGGCTTTTGAGTACTTATTCCAATGTCACCAATCAAAAGAAGAAATTTTGATTCTAAAGCTAGATTTTGAGAAGGCCTTTGATATGATTGAACACTCTACAATTATTAAGATTTTAAGGGCAAAAGGTTTTGGTGAGAAATGGATAAAATGGATATCTATGCTTCTAAGCTCTGGAACTTCCTCTCGTCTTGTTGAATGGAGTCCCCGGAAAAAAGTTTTATTGTAGAAGAGGAGTGAGACAAGGGGATCCATTATCTCCTTTGATCTTTGTATTGGCTGCAGACTTCCTTCAATCTATTCTGAATAAAGCTATGGATCAAAATCTTCTTACAAAGCCTATTCCATGCCCCTCATGCCCAGATTTTCCAGTAATCCAATATGCTGATGATACCCTTCTTATCATGAAGGCAGATGCAAAACAGTTGCTATGTCTTAAAGCCATTCTGCATTCTTTTGCTGTTTCTACTGGACTCAAAGTAAACTACAAGAAATCAAGCTTGATGCCTATTAATATGTCTCCTGAAAGACTGGCACATTTTGCTGCAACTTTGAACTGTCAAATTGGATCTCTTCCATTTACATACTTGGGCCTTCCCCTTGGCATTACAAAACCTTCCCTTGAGTATTTCCTCCCAATGGTCCAAAGAGTACAATCAAGGCTTGGGGGTATTGCAGATTTCTTGAACTATGGAGGGAAATTACAGTTGGTAAAATCTGTTTTGGCCTCCCTCCCAATTTTCTTTATGTGCTGCTTGGATGTACCTGTCACAATCAAGAATCAGGTTATTAAGTACATGAGACATTGCCTATGGAGAAAGAAAACTTTGGATGTGCAAGCAAAAGGGAGTGCTTTGGTTTCCTGGAAAAAAATCTGTCGGCCAAAAGAGCAAGGAGGTTTGGGTGTGCTCAATCTGGATGTCCAAAATAAAACTCTGCTTCTAAAGAATCTTCATAAATTCTACAATAATATGGACATCCCTTGGGTAAACCTAATAAGAGATACTTACTATGATGAGAATGGACCACCAGGTATCAAAATGGAAGGCTCTTTCTGGTGGAAAGCACACTTAAAGCTTCTAGACTCCTACAAAGCTTTGGCAAGATGCAATGTGGGAAATGGAAAAATCGCTTTATTCCGGACTCGATCTTTGGAGTGATAATTGTTTGCACTTGAAATTCCCACATCTTATTACTTTTGCTAAAAGGACTGACATATCTGTGAATAAAGTGATGCAAATGGAGTTTCTTCAGGATTTGTTTCATCTACCTCTTTCCCAACAAGCTTTTGCCGAGTTTGAACAGTTAGAAGATCTATGTGACCCTACTCAATTTCAAACTCTTTCTCATCAAGAAGATTCATGGAGTTACATTTGGGGATCTGATAAATTTTCTACCACCAAAGCCTACAAACTTTTGATTGGGGTGCAGCAGGCACCTAAGTTCTTCACTTGGATTTGGGAATCCTCTTGTCAGCCGAAGCATAAATTCTTTTTCTGGTTATTACTTCATGACAGACTAAACACAAGGAATTTGCTTCGGAGAAAAAATTTTCAATTACAAGCTTACAATTGTGCAACTCTGCAATGCAGTCAAGAAGAAACCTTAATGCACCTGTTCTGGAGCTGCCCTTTTGCACAACAGTGTTGGTCATTCTTATGCCCTCAACTTCCAACCCAACACTCAATACTGGAGGCCTTTTATGGTATCAAAGAGATATTAAAACTGCCATTTGCGGTAGAAATAATCATGCTGGCATCTTGGTCCATTTGGATGGTTAGAAACAGAAAGATCTTTGAAGGGCAAGCACCCTCTTTTCTGGCTTGGAAGACTTTGCTTAAGCAAGAGCTTCAGTTACTATCTTATAGAATGAAGAAGAAATGGGAAGCACAGTTCAAAATTTGGCTCCAATCTTTCTTACTCTCTTAGTTTGCCTTTTAGTTCTCCTTTTCTTCTTTTTTTAGTTTTTGCACTTCTTGTGCTTTTGTAACTCTGTAACTCTTTTTATTTATTAATAAAAATTGCAGTGGGGATTTTCCCCACTGTTTCACCTTCAAAAAAAAAATCTCTTCCTAGTAGGACAGCATAGGTGCTCTTGCTGTCGACAATAAAGAACGTCGTAGGGATGGTTTTCCTTCCTACGGTCAGATCCACGTTCAGAACACCTTGTGCGTCAGATGCTTGGCCGTTGAAATCGCTCAGTGTCACGTTGGTCTTGATCAGATCCGAGCTAGAGCGTCCCAACCGACGTAGCATGGAGTATGACATAATGTTGACTGCCGCTCCGGTGTCCACCAGCATCTTGTTGACAGGCTGCCCATTGATATAACCCCGCAAGTACAGAGCCTTTAGATGTCTGTAGCTTCTTTCTCGTGGCTTCTCAAAGATAACCGGCCGTGGGCCGCAGTCAAGTTGTGGCACAGGTGCACTAAACTCCGTCGGCAGGATGAACACCATGTTTGTGCCAGCCGATGTCTCATCATCGGCTTTCTTTTGTCTGGGGCGCCACTCTTTCCTTTGTGGCCGACCTTCTTCGTCCAGGGTTCGCTGAATTTTCGCGGCCAAATCAGGCCGCGCCTTCCTTAACGTGTGCAGGTATAACCTTTCGGCTTCCTCCAAACCACGTAGTCGCTGAACCCTACGCTTTTGGGAACGGCTGAGTCCATCAGGGCACCACCTCGCCCGATGGTACCTATCTTCCTCTTCTTCATCACCGTCCTCTAGTTCCTCGAGGTCTTCTACCTGAGAGGACTCAGCGTGCTTGTTCCGAGGCGGGAGAGGCCCTAGACGTTTGAACACGGATACGTTAGCTGTATCCTTCTTCTTCTGTCTACATTCTGGGCAGTTGCCGATTGTAGGCAATCGGCTCATTCCTGAATCCCAGCAGAAGTACCGAAGAAGGGACAGTCCCAGTGCCTATCCACGTCGTCTTGCTCTCCTGACTTTTCCTTGGCGTGGCGCTCATATCTCTCCTCGTCGCGATCATGCCGACGGTGTCTCCTGGTGTCCCTAGCCAGACGATCTCTTTCATCATCGTCGTTATATCGTCGGCGTTGGTCGTATTGACTCACATATTTGTTGAGGAGGTGATCGAGAGAGGTCGCTGATATCTCACATTCCTCACTTCTCCCTCTGTGATGTAGCGCTTGCCATCGTGCCGGAGCCGATCGCGTGGAACGGCTTCCTCTTTGTCCTTGCTATGAGAGCAGCTTCCCTCGTCTCCGTCCTTACCAGGGGTGGTGCCCAGGTCCTACCATGTTGATGTTGAACGAGAATCCTAGCTGGCACCCTCCAGGGTAAGTGCACTCCACCATGTTAATGGCGGGGAAGGGGTGTGTGTCGACCTTCATGGCGTACTGGCTGAAAAATAGTCACCCTTGTTCTATCGCCATTTGGATCTGCTGACGCCACTCCCTGCAGTCGTGGGTGGCATGGGTGAACGTGTTATGCCTCTTGCAGTACGGCTTTCCGTTCAGCTCCTGAGCCGTGGGGATCTTGTGGCCTTCGGGTAACTTCAGCTGCTTCTCCTTAAGTAAGAGGTCGAAAATCTGCTCAGCTTTGGTCACGTTGAAGTCAAACCCTCTTGGAGGACCTTGTGGCTTGACCCACTTGCAGTGACACGGGGCTTGCCCCCGAGTCCATTCAGCCACTGCTACCTCTTGATCTCCCGCAGAGCCTTCATCTTCCTCTGCCTCAACCAGGACCACCGCACGCTTGAATTTATCCTGGTATACATCTAGGTGGCGCTGTTCATATAATGACAGCTTCTGCACCATGTGCGCCAGTGAAGGGTAGTCTGCTTGGGAGGCCACGTCCTTGATCGGTGATGCGAGACCCACCACCGCCAACTCGATCGCTTCTTTTCAGTCACACGAGCCGAATAGCATCGGCTCCTAACGGTCCCGAAGCGCTGGATATATTCTGACACTGTTTCTCCACGCTTCTGTCGTACTTGTGCTAGATCGGCAATGCCAGCCTCGGAAGCCTCTGAGTGATATTGCATGTGGAATTGCTCCTCCAATTGCTTCCAAGTCCGGATTGAATCTGGTGGCAGCGACGTGTACCACCCGAAAGCCGATCCTGTGAGGGACTGTGCGAAGAACCTCACGCGTAGTTCATCTGACGCTGAGATCGTGCCCAGCTGTGCCAAATATCGGCTCACATGCTCGATTGAGCTGGAGCTATCTGATCCGCTAAACTTGGAGAATTCAGGGAGCCGATATTTGGGTGGTAGCGGGATCAACTCGTACTCGTTGGGGTACGGCTTGGAATAGCCGATTGTCCTCCTTTTCGGGACCATGCCGAACTGGTCTCTCAAGATTGTACTGATCTGATCCGCGGTGCTGGCTGTCGGAATCGAACCCTGAAGATTCGCCGGAGTGGCATACTTATCCAGCCACGCTTGCTTCTCAAGCTCTGAGTGATAAGGGGTGGCCCGATCTTCTCAGTAAGCAACGGTGGTGATGATGATCACGGGGTGATGGCAGCGGAGGAACACGACGATGTAGTGGATGATAACTTGTATGACGCAACGAGATCTCTCGATTGGTCCCTGTCGCCAATGCAACAGCTCTCAACCCTGCAAGATATTCGCAACTCCACACACTTGCGCACGTAGCCGCCGACCACGAAGCGGTAGGTTGCAACCGTCTAATTCCCAATGGAACAGCAGATCACACAAGACTTAAACAGGATCTACACAATATCCAAGCAATATGGTGTAGGGAATTCAATAGTTTTGCAGAGCAAACAACTAAGAACTAGGGTTTATCTTAAACGTGGTCTAAAGCAACTAGGGGGCGTCCTGGGCACTTATATAGGTGTCCGGGACGAGTTCTGGTCGAAAAGATACAAAAATAACCGACCCAGAATAGATCTGGTCGAGACAGACTCGGACTGGTCCGGTCTGGGATCCGGTCGACCGGGCTGTCCGGTCTGTGGTCCGGTCGGACCGGGTTCTGGACCGGCCGGTCCGGTTGGTGGTCCGGTCAACCGGTCGGAAACCGGGAAACTGCGAAGTTTCCGGTCTCGCCCCGGTACGATAAATCTCCTCCGGTTGGTGGCCGGTTTACGACCGGTCGACCGGGCCAGGGACCGGGCTGGCCGGTCTGGGGGCCGGTCGGACCGGGTTCTGGACCGGCCTGGACTTCTTCTTCTCCTCTCGCGCATTCCTCCCGCTCCTCCCTCGCGCGTCCATGAGATATCTTCATGTCCAGCTCCATGTCCAGCTTCACGGCCCTCTTGACGTCCGTCTTCATGTCCAAGCTGCTCCTCTCCTCGTGCGATGCTTGTCTCCTCTTGATACCTGATGATACATAAGTAATAGGACTTAGGCGGTATAAAGTTCTCATCAATCAAAGTATCGTTTAGGAACAAGTTCACCTGTTGTTTAAGTAGCTTCGCACGAGCTCTTGTAATTGGTCCAATCCGAACTTCATTGGACTTGAGCTTCACAGCAGGTTCATCTTCATTTGTTAATGACGGAGGTAGTAGTGAGGTAGGGATGTCCTCATCATCTCCCCCCCTTCAAAAGGCGTCGACCCCGACGCTCCAAGGTCTTCTCCGTCATATGGTGTCAAATCAGCAACATTGAAAGAATTACTGACACCAAACTCATCAAGCTCGGAAGATCTATCGAGTATGCATTATCATTGATCTTGGCAAGCACTTTGTAAGGACCAGCACCACGAGGCTTCAACTTAGACTTCCGCAGCTTCGGGAACATATCCTTGCGAAAATGTACCCAGACCATATCACCGGGCTTGAACAACATCTCTTTGCGCTTCTTGTTCATCCTTGCAGCATTGCTCTTGCCTTTCTTCTCGATCAACTCTTTAGTCTTCACATGGATCTTACGCACAAAATCTGCCCTCTTGGATGCCTCCATATTAACTCTCTCATGTATGGGTAAAGGCAACAAGTCAAGTGGAGTAATGGGTTTGAAACCATACACCACCTCAAAAGGACACAGACTCCGTGGTAGAATGTACCGCCCTGTTGTAAGCAAACTCCACATGCGGCAAACACTCTTCCCACTCCTTCAGGTTCTTCTTGATCATGGATCTCAACAGTTGTGACAAGGTTCGATTCACCACCTCAGTTTGACCATCAGTTTGAGGATGACAAGTAGTACTGAACAGTAGCTTTGTCCCCAGCTTTCCCCAAAGTGTCTTCCAGAAGTAGCTCATGAACTTCACATCACGATCAGAAACAATAGTCTTCGGGACTCCATGTAATCGAACAATCTCCCTAAAAACAGGTTAGCAATATGCGACGCATCGTCGCTTTTGTGGCGAGCAATAAAGTGTGACATCTTAGAAAATCTGTCCACTACCACAAATATAGAATCATGGCCCCTTTTAGTACGCGGCAAACCCAACACAAAATCCATACTAATATCTTCCCAAGGTGTAGTAGGTGCCGGTAACGGAGTATACAAACCGTGAGGCTTCAGCTTGGACTTGGACTTGTTGCAAGTAATGCACCTCTTCACATACCTGTCCACGTCCCGCCTCATCTTTGGCCAATAAAAATGATCGGCGAGCATGAGTAGCGTCTTCTCACGCCCAAAGTGACCCATCAAACCTCCGGCATGTGATTCCTGCAATAAGAGCAAACGCACGGACGATTACGGAACACATAGTTTGTTAGCTCTAAACAAGAACCCATCATGTATGTGATATTTTTCCCATGCTTTACCAAGAGCACATAAGCGATATGGTTCAGACAAAATCATGATCGGTAGCATACAAATCACATAGTATCTCTAAACCAGGAATTTTAACATCAAGTTGAGTTAATAGCATATTCTTCCTAGATAGAGCATCAGCAACAATATTATCTTTTCCCTTCTTATGTTTAATGATGTATGGAAAAGACTCAATGAACTCAACCCACTTAGCTAAACGCTTATGCAAAGTAGATTGGGCTTTCGGGTATTTTAAAGCTTCATGATCAGAATGTATGATAAATTCTTTTGGCCACAAATAATGTTGCCAAACCTCAAGAACTCTAATTAAAGCATACAATTCTTTATCATATATACGATAGTTCAACTTAGCACCGGATAATTTCTCAGAAAAATATGCAATTGGGCGACCCTCTTGCATCAACACACCACCAATTCCAATACCACTAGCATCACATTCAATCTCAAATTGCTTATTGAAATCAGGAAGTGCAAGCAACGGTGCAGAAGTTAACAATCGTTTCAGTTCATCAAAAGCATGATCTTGGGTAACGCCCCACTCAAAGACAACACCCTTTTTAGTCAATTCATTCAAAGGTGCAGCAATAGTAGAAAAATTGGGCACAAAACGGCGATAAAACCCAGCTAGACCATGAAAACTTCTAACTTGACTCACATTCATGGGAGTAGGCCAATTTTGAATAGCTTCAATTTTAGACACATCTACTTCTACTCCATGCTTAGAGACAACATAACCCGAAATATGACCTTATCTTTGCAAAATGTGCACTTCTCAAGATTACCATAGAGTTTATTATCACGCAACACTTGCAAAACATGTCGAATATGTATAGTATGATCAGATTCATTGCGGCTGTAGATTAATATGTCATCAAAGTATACAACCACAAATTTGCCAATAAATTCACGCAAAACATGGTTCATTAGTCTCATGAAAGTGCTAGGTGCATTAGTTAACCCAAAAGGCATTACTAACCACTCATATAAACCAAATTTTGTTTTAAAGGCTGTTTTCCACTCATCCCCTTCTTTCATCCTAATTTGATGATAACCACTACGCAAATCAATCTTAGAGAACACAGCCGCACCACTCAATTCATCTAGCATATCCTCTAAACGGGGAATAGGATGACGATATCGAATAGTAATGTTGTTTATAGCTCTACAATCTACGCACATACGCCAAGTACCATCTTTCTTAGGAACTAGAATAACGAGGAACGAGCACAAGGACTAAGGCTTATGCGGATATAACCTTTGTCGAGTAGCGCTTGTACTTGCTTCGTATCTCCTTCGTCTCTTCGGGATTAGTGCGATATGGCGCCCTATTGGGCAGCGATGCTCCGGGAATCAAGTCAATTTGATGCTCAATACCTCGCAATGGTGGTAGTCCTGCGGGTACCTCCTCCGGAAACACGTCGCCGAATTCCTGCAAAACACTAGAAACACCAAGAGGAAGAGGGGTCATGTCGTTAGAAACCAAAACCGTACCCCTGTACAAAAGCACAAGAGGCATGGCCGTAGGATCCTCACTAAATTCTCTCATGTCTTCTTTGGTGGCTAATGAGACTAAGGAATTCACTCTCTCACTTTTCGTTATATCACTCACGGCATTACAATTCTCTCGCCTATCTATGGATGCATCCTCCAAATTCACTTCAATCTTCTGACGAGACTCATTGACAATCTGTTGTGGTGACATAGAGCTGTAAGTTAATTTTCTTGCCCTTGTACTCCAAGTGATATGTATTGGCTCGGCCATTGTGTTGCACAGAACGGTCATAGAGCCAAGGCCGACCCAATAAGAGGTGACAAACCGTCATAGGAACCACATCAAAATCAATGCAATCCTTATATGGTCCAATCTCAAACTCAACACGCACCATATGGTTTACCTTCATCTCACCATTGTCGCTCAACCACTGAATATAATATGGATGCGGATGCGGTAGGTACTTCAACTTCAGCTTGGTGCATAACTCCTTGCTTGCTAAATTGCGGCAACTCCCGCCATCAATAATGACCTTGCAAGCCTTGTCAGGACCAACCAAAGCTTTGGTTTGGAACAAATTGCAACGCTGAGTAGATGCACTAGGCAACACATTAAGAGCATGCTGCGACACAACAATGGTACGAGCATCGAAGGATATGCATCTTCACCATCGAGTGTCATAGTCATCATCGTCCGGAGCATTTGGATCAACATCATCTCCGAGTCTCATACTCATTGTCCTCATTGATAAACATGACTTTGCGGTTAGGACAATCTCTCTTGAAGTGACCCTTGCCACCACATGTATGGCAAAGCATATCGCGGTTGCGCGTTGTAGACACACCAGAACCACTCGTACTTGCCGCAGATTCGGACTTCTTTGCATTAGATACATTGGAGACCGGTTTACTAGGCGGAGTAGAGTAAGGAACGGAGCGCGTCGACGGTGCCGGCGCCGTAGAGGGCGCGCGGGATGTAAAACGCCCAACTCCCGTAGCACGTCCTTTAACCTTTGCTTCTTCAGCCAACTGTGATTCAGCTTCTCTTGCATGATGTAACAATTGATTCATATCGGTGTAGGTGTAATGACGAACAATGCCTTTAACGTCATACTTCAATCCATTGAGAAAACGCTGCATTGTCATCTCTAGAGACTCACGGACACGACCACGCTGCATAAGCATCTCCATCTCCATGTAGTACTCATCAACAGTCTTCACACCTTGCCTCAATAGTGTTAGCTTATCAAATATATTCCGCATGTAATTTGTAGGCACAAAACGAGAAGTCATAACCTCCTTCATCGCACGCCATGTACGGATAGGTTGTGCACCATCTTCGTCGCGGTTACGAATCAAAGAATCCCACCAACGTAATGCATAACCATCAAATTCAGAAGAAGCAAGCTTGATCTTCTTATCTTCAGAGTAGTTGGGATGTAAACTCCATAACTTCTCAATCTTGAGCTCCCAAGTGAGATATTCTTCAACATCAGCTCCTCCTTCAAACTTGGGTATGGAAAACTTGGGCTTACCCAATCCATCTTCTTCATCTTGCCCACGACCATTACGGCCAAGTGGAGCCCAACCACGCGGACGATGACCACGAGGCGCACCACGAGCATTGTGTACGTCATCTTCAAGCTCAGGGTCTTCATCATCGTCTTGTTGTTGTTGTGCAGTCAAATTCTCAATAGCGAGGCGCATATCGGCAAGATTGCGCTGTATATCAGTCATTTGATCAGCCAAACCAGTGACGGTGACATTAGTAGCATCCAACGTCCGTTTGATCTCGTCAAGCTGTACCCTTAAGCTCATCATCCTTAGTGCGGAATTCACGTCGCATCTCGTTACGAAGAGCTTCATACTCCCTCCATGTGATGATATCTGCCGAATTCTTGTTTTCCTGATTAACAATCTTAGTATCACTAGAAGACATGATTAGTAGGTTAGTGCACTAAATCAAAAATATATGGTGGTACTCTCACAACTCACTCAAAACTGATAAGAAAAGGAAATCTTACCGTTCCAAAGTAAATTAGTGTTGCTTACCACTTGTAGTAACAACTAGTGCACGGATGTAGCGAAGCGAATATCAAGGGTATAAGAACAATCACACGACAAAGCAGGATATATGTGGGGCTGTAGGTAGGCTACCTATTTGCACCAATAACAAGCTCTAGCGCCGACCGTAGACAACCAATGATACTCACACAAGGCGATATAATGGGGCAATGCAACTATAGGTGGGAAAGGTTGCAATGCACAAGAGAGACGCTAGCAAAGCTCAACGAGACGAGGCACAAGATTGCTCAACTACAGGTGCAGTAAAGAAAACTTAGGCCTTTCACTTGATTCAACTAGCACGACACTTTTCTTTTTGTATTTTTCTTTTTGTATAACACACGCAGCTATGTAGCTCTTTTTGCTTCTTTTCAATTTTCTCTTTTTTTTTTTAAGACTCAACTCCTTGATAACACGGCCAACAAGATATGCAAAGCACCAAAACCCTAATGAGCAGCTCGTCGAGCGGTAAAACTAGTCTCTTCTGGGGAATTGCCTAGTCACGTATATCGAAAGGCTGTAGCTATGGTTTGGACAAACACACTGTATGCTATGTGGACTCGGAGTAAACAAAAGCTGACTCTAGATGACAAACTAGATGAAAAGAAAACACAAACCCTAACAATTCTACTAGAAGAAAGATAAAGGTACGCAAACAACTACGAAAAGCAACTAAAACTCGAAATTAGTGCAATCTAAGGCTATGGCAAACCCTAACCCTAACTTTTTATGGCTTTTTCTGGATAGGACAACACTCACAACTCAACTATGGGGTGGATTGTGGATAGCTTACCGAGGAAAACTGGAAATCTGATACCAAGATGATAAGGGGTGGCCCGATCTTCTCAGTAAGCAACGGTGGTGATGATGATCACGGGGTGATGGCAGCGGAGGAACACGACGATGTAGTGGATGATAACTTGTATGACGCAACGAGATCTCTCGATTGGTCCCTGTCGCCAATGCAACAGCTCTCAACCCTGCAAGATATTCGCAACTCCACACACTTGCGCACGTAGCCGCCGACCACGAAGCGGTAGGTTGCAACCGTCTAATTCCCAATGGAACAACGAGATCACACAAGACTTAAACGGGATCTACACAATATCCAAGCAATATGGTGTAGGGAATTCAATAGTTTTGCAGAGCAAACAACTAAGAACTAGGGTTTATCTTAAACGTGGTCTAAAGCAACTAGGGGGCGTCCCGGGCACTTATATAGGTGTCCGGGACGAGTTCCAGTCGAAAAGATACAAAAATAACCGACCCGAGAATAGATGCGGTCGAGACGGACTCGGACCTGGTCCGGTGCGGGATCCGGTCGACCGGGCTGTGGACCGGGCTGTCCGGTCTGTGGTCCGGTCGGACCGGGTTTTGGACCGGCCGGTCCGGTTGGTGGTCCGGTCAACCGGTCGGAAACCGGGAAACTGCGAAGTTTCCGGTCTCGCCCCGGTACGATAAATCTCCTCCGGTTGGTGGCCGGTTTACGACCGGTCGACCGGGCCGAGGGACCGGGCTGGCCGGTCCGGGGGCCGGTCGGACCGGGTTCTGGACCGGCCTGGACTTCTTCTTCTCCTCTCGCGCATTCCTCCCGCTCCTCCCTCGCGCGTC